>NC_056742.1:493709058-494012549 GCF_019279795.1 Protopterus annectens
GTTCCATATCAATTTAAAGGAGAACCACAAATGTTGTGGTCAAAAAGGAGTTACCACCACTGCCTTTGGGGGGCTCTTTCTGGAATTGTAGAACCCTTGGTATCAGTGGAAAGGCATGAAAAGACATTCTTGTACATGGGAATGAGAAAGCATCTGCATTCCTGGTCTGTTGCATGGAATCCTGTAGCAGAAATTTCTTTGTTTTGAAAGGAGGCAACAAGAACTATTTGAGGGTACGCCACAATGAGCTGAGATTCTACCTCCTAGGCAATCATGACAATTCTACAAAGGTGGTAAGATGTGCTAACTTGCAGAGGTCTTTGGGAGCAGAAAAAATTTAAGGCCTAAAGATGATTGACAACTGCCAAAATCTCTCTGAAATTTAGGTGTTTTCGTCTGTCCTCCTCATTGCACAGACCTCACACTTTCAACCCTTTTGATACAGTTCCCCAAACAAAGTCTGAAGCATCAATTGTGACAGACTGACAAGGAACTTTAATGGAAAAGGGGAGACCTGGATTGAGAGATACTTGGTTCAACCCACCACTGTAACTCCCTTCTTTTAAATCCCAATACAGGAATCTGAAAGGATAAAGGGTGATGTGACGTCTGGCCCACAGAATCATGATAATCATAGAAGCCAAGAAACACAGGATCCAGAGCTACTCATAGGCAGATGACGGGAAATGATCAGGAAGTTTTCTTTGTACAGTTCCACCCTACCCCAAGGAAGACTCTTCATGGGGATGCATTTACACTTCCCAAGCAAAAATAATCTGTGGGAAAGAAAGATAATTTCAGAAAATTCACCTGAAACTCCAGATTTAGTAGGAGCTCCTTGATGCCTGTCAAAGAATACTAGCATTTGGAAAAACAGTCTACAAATAAAACAGTTATCTGAAAATGTGAATGCTTTGCTGCATCCCTTTTGATGCTAGACACTTTGTAAATACCCTTGGTGCAAAGTGTTGCCCAAAGGGTAAAACAGATGCTTAAAATCATACAGTTGGAATGAGATGCCAGTCATGTTTTTAAAATTAACATTATGATAAAACTGAGGATGATAGCAGAGGTAACAAGGGAAGGTCTGGGGCTGTTAAAAATTTTCCTTCTTTCTCTCGCACCAGAATATTTTTCAATAAAAACATTTGCCTCTTACACATGGGGGCACAAGTACTTTGACCACCTGAGAGAACACTAACGCCAGAAGTAGAGGAATGTAGAAAGTTAGGTTTGCAGGATGAAGACGGGTTCACAGTAAAAGAGGAAAAACTACAAGATCAACCCTGCCAAGCTAAAGTATTCACTATGTCATACCTTAAAGCTTCTCTAATGGAGGTCCAAGGCACATCTGCAACTGGCCCCTTAAGGACATACCAGTGCTTCATATATGCGGCTTCTGAATGGTCAGCACATTTCAGTTTTTAGGTCTTTATGGGTACATTCAGGCCAATGAAGCCAAACCCCACTAGCTGTAGACGTCACGTTTCTTTGTTCTGTCATCAATGAGTTGTTCAGAAATAGAGAAAGTGATGTCCACTGCCATCTGGATTCCTGTAAGAATATTCTTAGTAGAAACTATCTGTCAAAGAAAACATGAAGCCACTGGGTTGGATGAAGACCTATACTTAATGTATTACCACGGTGGGGGGACTATCTCTGGCAATTAGTCATACTAACTCTTGGGATTGCCCTGGCATCAGGAGGCTCCCCTTAATTCTTAGATCCACTATGCCATTTTTTTTTTAATAAACTGCAACATTTGCTAGGTCTGTGAGATAAATTCTATTCTTTTGTTTTTAATTTTCAGACAAGAAGGTTGAAAGATATGAGTAAAAAAACTTAAATCATTATCTCTGTAACAACAAATGTTTAGATCCACAGCAGCAAAAGGGCCAAACAGAATAACTTTAAAATCTTATGGAAACTTTTGAGAACATAAACAAGCAATATTCCTATAAGTACAACAGAAGCAGCAGTTCTAGGTACAGCCTTAGCAGAATCATAAGAACTTTTTCAGAAGTCTTTGGTTACATGAGAATCAGGAACAATAAAGTGCTCAACAAAATTTTAATTTTAAAGGCAGGTTAGCAGTTAACTTTCTCATGTTCTCAAAATAAGCCAGTAAAAACTTATGTATTTTTTATCATATGAGACTGACAATGTTCTTCTTCTGAAAGATAAATGAAGTAGCATCCACCAAAATAATCAGCAGCACTTGGTTCGGATAAGGAAACAAATGTAGGAACAGATGTGGGATAAGAAAACTGATAGACTTCAAGATGGAGAAAAATCAAGTTGTAACAAGTTATAAACTACTGCTGGGAGATGGTGATCTGAAACTTTTCCCACATAAACAAATCTTTCACTTTGCTGTAGTTTCAGAAAAGGAAACTATATTGGTGGGATTTCTGAAGAAACACCTTTCTCAGCAACAGAATCTTCAGCTTAAAGAGAAATACTGAGCGACACCACTCCTCTTATGTCCTTGCGTTCTGACTGAGAAATCTTTTGCTTTTCCCATTAACAGTCCGCAAAGAACCAGAAATAAAAAACATTTAAGGCTAGAGGCAATCCCATTTCTAATTTTAAGTCTTCTCTGTTCGAGAGAGAGACGGAGAAAGAACAAGAAGTCACAACTCATTGGTTTTGTCTTCCTGGAAAAAGACTGAGCCATGGCAGGGGAATTACCCTGTAAAACAAGCATCTAACTCAGCGAAGTGGGAAACCTTTATCTGTTACTTCCTCTGAGACAGACAAGAATGGTTCTCCCATGCTCACAAATGGCTAACAAACAGATGCAGAGGAAGTGGCTAACTCTTGGTCCTTAGTGGATGTAGCTGCAAGACCAGAGACAGACAATGACGAGTAGATCTACGAATCCAGTTTTGCCATAGCAGAATCACCCATCAGCACCTCAGGCAGTGATAGAGCCATCTGGACCTAAGGCTCCAAAGAAATACACTTGTGGACAGGAGTATAATCGTAGATATGCTGCTATTGTTTCAAGTTTACTTTGATAATATTACCTTCATATTGGTCCTTCTCTTCTTTATCTGCTTCTGGGATGGGTGGGGGTCACTGCTGTCCTACTTTACGTACTGATTGCTATTTATAAAATTTTTACTGCGATATTTTATTAATTTTTCTCTGTCTATATGTGCTACTGTTTCCTGCATTGAGAACGAAGCACTGTACTTTCATTCAGCTACACTGCTGTGTAGTTCTGAATGACAATAAAGTTTTCTTTGACTTTGACTATGAGAAGGAAGAACAGGAGAGAGGTATTTCTTTCGTGGTTTAGTCAGAGTAGCAGCACAGCAGGTAGCAGAGCCTGTGTGGTCAGTAAAATATGCCACCATCAAAGTCAGGTCTGGGGTAAACATTATTAAGCACAGTCCACAGTACCACAAAATCCTACTCCAAATACAATTATTCTGCATAGCAATATAGAAAAACATTACTCAAAAAGCATTTACACAGATTTTCACACAATGATCCTCAACAGAAAGAAAAAAACATCCCTTTACATGTAAAGACAGTTCACAAATAACATTTCTAGCTAAAGGTAAATAAGTTTCCACAGAAAAAATGCTTTTTCTTCATAAAAATAATTTAGTGTAATTTTTTTCCAGATAGGTAACTTATCTGCCAGGTCTATATTATATGTCCGAAGATTTCTAACTTAGAACACCATATGATCGGCACCATATGGTTCTAGTTAGAAAACTTCGAACATACAAACCCAAAACGTAACGGTTGTAGGCAGGGGGCAAGCCCCCCTTCACCCCCCCCCGCTCTTTAAATATACCAAGTCCGAGACTGCACTATAATGCAGTAAAGGGTTCTCTTTACCGCATTATAGTGCGGTCTCGGAGTTGGTATATTTAAAGAGTCGGAGGTGTAGGGGGTGTAGGTGGGCTTGCCCCCCTGCTTTAACCCATTACTTTCATTTTTTTAAAATGTTCTATGTTTTCTAACTTTGACCATATGGTGTTCGAAATTAGAAATCTTCGGACTTATAATATAGACCCTTATCTGCCCAGCCTTGAAGGAATTTTAGCCAATCATCAGCTCCATTGACCCCACATGGGGAGTACACTTCATCAGCAAGAAAGCTCTGAAGCTTCTTGGTGCTCTAACTGCCTTGTATATGAAGCTCTACTCAGGCTCCTAATGGTGCATGTTGAAGGCATACAGGCCACTTGAATGGCTAGCAAGATTTGGCTACATCTTTGTCTGGCTTGTGGCCAAATTGGAGGAGTAGATCTGCATTAGGTCAGTCTAGCTAAACTAATTGCACAGGGTTCCTATGCAACTCTTGCATGTGTGTGCATAGGTTGCACGCACAAAGTGACTGCCAATCATCAAACTATCTCATATCAGACTAGAACCTTGTCCTCTTGAGGTGGTGATCATGACGGCTGCTTGTGCCCTTACCAGCACCCTAGCAATGCAGATATAATTACTAATTAATAAAATCTCTCCCATGGGCGCAGGGATATGTGACCCACATCATCATGAGAGCTCACAATACCTTCTCCTTTGTAAGCTTGGACATTGAAAATTACCACTAATTAGTTGGTTGATGAAATACACACGTCCCCAGGTCACAGGCCTGACCTATTCCTCCAAAGGGCAACAAGTACTCCCAGCTGTCTCTAACTCCCCCCCCCACTTACTAGAATAGGCATGCACATCTAACACAGCCAGCCATCAGCTGTTGTGTACCACTGGTGGAACAGACACCTATCAGCTGTTGTGTACCACTGGTGGAACAGACACCTATCAGCTGTTGTGTACCACTGGTGGAACAGACACCTATCAGCTGTTGTGTACCACTGGTGGAACAGACACCTATCAGCTGTTGTGTACCACTGGTGGAACAGACACCTATCAGCTGTTGTGTACCACTGGTGGAACAGACACCTATCAGCTGTTCTGTATCATTGGTGGAATACAACACACATCTCTGAAATTGCCTTCCCAATTTATGCTTTCTATACCATGCACATTATTCTCTGCCTCAGTTAGTTCCTCAGGTCAAATGAGTGATATCTGGCCATTAGTTGTGACTGAAAAGAGTTTTTCAGGCCAGCCCACATATCCACATATCAAACAAACAACATATACACAATAAATTGCAAAACAACTTTTTCCATGGCCATAGTAATTGTTTTGTTTGTCTTTTGGCTTTTCCCGGTTAGGGGTCACCACAGAGGAACTCCGGTCCGCTAATGATTGGCAGTTGTTTTTTATGGTGTCGAGTTTCCAGCCCGATTCCCAACCTCCAACGAAATCACGCCCATTCAACGCATGTCTTTCGAACGCCCACTTGACCACGGGGAAGACATGCAGACTCCACACAGAAGGCACTCCCAGCCCAAACCGAGAATCAAATGGGAGAACCTCTTGCTGTGTTATAACAACGCTACCGCTGCACCACCGCGGAAGTCCATGGCCATAGTAATTAATGTTCATTATTCTTAGAATGAAGAGCCCAACTGATATTTTGTCATGCTTGTTTGTATGCATGTGATATTTATGAATGTCACATTTATTTTACAGATAATGCTGATGGTTAGACATGTGCAGGTATTTTTGCATGAGGTGAAGACAACGATTCTTATTTTTACATTTTACCATTGACTGGGGGACTTATCAAGTATTTGTCCACTTCTTCCCTGAGGTCTAATTTTATGTCAGACAAAAAGTTAAGACATAGCTTTCAGGCTGAGAGCTGCTAATAAGCCTCATCCAGCAGTTCTGGGTTTGACTCCTTCAGTCTCCATTTGCCTGCTATGTGACTCTGAGAAAGTCACTTAATCTGATAACACTGCTTAAAATGAGTCTACAACCTGCTGAATAACCTGGATAACAAGTCACTTAACCTGACAGCACTGCTTAAAATGAGCCTAATCCCTGCTGAACAACCTGGATAACAAGTCACTTAACTTGACAGCCCTGCTTAAAATGAGCCTACACCCTGATGAAAACCTGGATAACAAGTCACTTAACCTGACAGCACTGCTTAAAACGAGCCTAATCCCTGCTGAACAACCTAGATAACAAGTCACTTAACTTGACAGCCCTGCTTAAAATGAGCCTACAACATGATGAACAACCTGGATAACAAGTCACTTAACCTGACAGCACTGCTTAAAAAGAACCTACCCTGCTGAACAACCTGGATAACAAATCATGTAACCGGAGAGCCCTGCTTAAAATGAGTCTAAACCTTGGTGAACAACCTGGATAACAGTCACTTAACCTGACAGCCCTGCTTAAAATGAGCCTAAACCCTGGTGAACAACCTGGATAACAAGTCAATTAACCCGACAGCCCTGCTTAAAAAGAACCTAAACCCTGCTGAACAACCTGGATAACAAATCATGTAACCTGACAGCCCTGCTTAAAATGAGCCTAAACCCTGGTGAACAACCCGGATAACAAGTCACTTAACCCGACAGCCCTGCTTAAAATGAGTCTAAACCCTGGTGAACAACCTGGATAACAAGTCACTTAACCTGACAGCCCTGCTTAAAATGAGTCTAATCCCTGGAGAACAACCTGGATAACAAGTCACTTAACCTGACAGCCCTGCTTAAAAAGAACCTAAACCCTGCTGAACAACCTGGATAACAAATCATGTAACCTGAGAGCCCTGCTTAAAATGAGCCTAAACCCTGGTGAACAACCTGGATAACAAGTCACTTAACCCAACAGCCCTGCTTAAAATGAGTCTAAACCCTGGCAAACAACCTGGATAACAAGTCACTTAACCTGACAACCCTGCTTAAAATGAGTCTAAACCCTGGTGAACAACCTGGATAACAAGTCACTTAACCTAACAGCACTGCTTAAAATGAGTCTAAACCCTGGTGAACAACCTGGATTACAAGTCACTTAACCTAACAGCCCTGCTTAAAATGAGTCTAAAACCTGCTGAACAACCTGGATAACAAGTCATGTAACCTGATAGCCCTGCTTAAAATGAGTCTAAACCCTGCCGAACAACCTGGATAAAAGTGGTTTTGTGCGCCGGTTAGCTAGGGCCCACAAAGTCTACTCTTCAATTTTTCCCTTGGAACTAGACAAACTTTCAACTTAAGCACTCAAACCATTCACTTCTCAGCCTGGCACTTGCTCAAAACTCATAGCAAGCACTAATAAACCTTAGCACTAGACTCCCCCTATACTGTAGAGAAGGACAAGGCTCTCTATTCCACCTTACCAGCCAATCAGTAAAACTGCTCACTGTACCTATCCAGGCATGTCCAAAAGGGCAGTTTCAGGTGTACTCTCCAGTCCAACTGGTGAATCTGGGCATTTTGAGGCAATGTTACAACTGCCTCATGTACACAGAGAACCCTCTCCTCCTACCACCAAACACTAATACATGCGAGAGATGCAATTATACAGCCAAACTGGAGGCTAAGCTCTCTCAACCCAAGACTGGACCAGACAGTCAAGAGGAGAAGGGAATTACTTGCATCACACCATCAATCTCACACAGACCTATGAAACCAGCACTGGCAAAAAAACACACATAAATACACAAAAACATACTCGGAGGCTCTAAATAAAAATCTGCAAAAGCAACAGAGACCACCAAAGCAGACAGCCAAGCAACCTCCACCCCCCCAACACAAACCATGAAACACATACTTCACAAAACCAGTGTGACACACAATCACAGCCCTTAAGGCAAAATAACATAACCAACACACTAGTAATACGTGACTCTACAGTGAGGCACATTGACGTCCCAATCACTAGGCTGAACAAGGAGAAGGTTACTGTTAGCTGCCTATCGGGTGCCAGGATCCGCCACATAACACAAGCACTCAGGTCACTCCAGAACAAATACAAATAGGACTCTGTCATTGTACATGTTGGTATGAATGACCTGAGATGTAGCTCCCTGGACTACATGAAGAGAGACACGGAAGAGCTCTCTGATCATGTAGCCCTGGCTGGTATGACTCTGACCCCGAGTAACATCCTACCCTCACCAAGAATGATACCTCAGTATAAAGAAAAAATTATCAATTTCAACAATTGGCTAAGCTTCTGGTGTCATTCAAAGGGGATCCAGTGTCTGTCAGCCTGGGATGACATGCTCGACAAGCCATGCTGCTTCTCTAGAGACGGCTTGCACCTGTCACCCTTAGGCTTTTGAATACCAGCCAAGGCTCTTGCCACCCCCATAGTGCCTTTTTTAGGCAAGGCTCAAAAGACAAATCCACCACCATAAACAGCACAAGTAACAAAAAACTGAGGGTAATGCTACTCAATGCCAGAAGTCTAAACCTCAAAATGCATGCACTCGAGGCACTCCTCAGTATGGAGAAAAATCAATATATGTGCAATAACAGAAACCTGGTTTAAGGCTCCAGAGAGCACCCCAGCACTACCAGGCTACAACTCATACCATACATTTCGGCCACAAAACCCGGACCGAAATACAAAAGGTGGGGGCATATCCATATTCATCAAGGATACCCACACCTCCAAGTTAGTGGCACAGCACGATGCTTCAGAGATCATCCATGTGCAACTAACAACGGGCAGAACTGCAATTCAAATTGTAGCTTGCTACAGATCACCCACCATGTCCCAGGACCCCCATTCTGCATTTCTGGAAACACTGGGAAACATAAAGGTCCTACCAAACACCCTGATATTGGGTGATTTCAATTACCCAAACATTAACTGGGAGAACTACTCAAGTACTAACTCCCTTGCCCAACATTTCCTAGAATTTATAAACTCAAATGCCCTGGATCAACTGGTTAACACCCCCACCAGAGGTGACAACATATTGGTCCTGGTCATCACCAACATGGGCGAACGGTGTTCCACACCAGAGGTCAACCCCTCGCTGGTTAGATCTGACCATAAACTAACTACTCTGGATATCCACATTCCAGTCCCACTCCCGGTCAAAGAAACCACCATGAAAAACTTTTCAAAAGCAAACTTCACGTTATTTAAGACCAAGGTGGAAAGTTTCAAATCCTCCATGCTAAAGGATAACGCAGCCCAAGCTGCAAAATCCTTTACAAATGCACTCTACAGGCACATACAAGAATGCCTGGATCATGCTATCCCAACCAAAATCAAGACTCACTCCTCCAAAAAAAGGAAACCAGTCTGGTGGACCCCTGCCCTAAACAAGCTATACAATAGAAGGAGGAAACTAGTACAGAAAAAAGTAAAATCCCAAGAAGGGAAGACATCCCTGATCAGTATCAGCAAGAAACTACGATCCCTCACAAAATCATCCAAGGCTAGCTTCGAAAGAAAAATTGCCAAGGACTCCAAAGATAACCACAAGACATTCTTTAGCTATGTCAAGAATCTAAGTGGGAATTCCCAGATCTGCTCAGAGTTAGTGCAGAATGGCACAAAATACACTAAACCCACTGATATCGCCAACATCCTGGCAGACAGGTTCAGTGCAAACGTCACCCCCCTCTCACCCCCAAAAGGGCCCATAACCATACCAGAAGAATGTAGTGCCCCTGAAATCACAGACACTCAGGTTAAAACAGCCCTCTCCAAAGCCAAAAACACAGCATCAATGGGACCAGACGGTGTCCCAGGCTGCGTCCTACATGAGCTCAAAGATGAACTAATCTCTCACCTAAACACACTGTTCAAACTCAGCCTTTCCACAGGCTATGTGCCCATAGAGTGGCACACAGCAACGGTTATTCCACTCCACAAACGTGGAGCCACAACAGACCCCGGGAACTATCACCCTATAAGCCTGACTAGCTTGGTCTGCAAGGCTATGGAGCGCATCATCATGGATCTCATTAACAGAGACATTGGGAACCTCCAAACACTGGATCCTGCCCAGTTCGGCTTTGTTAAGAGCAGATCATGCCTCCTAAACCTGGTGGACTTCTTTGAGACAGTTACCAAGGCTAAAGACAAGGGAAAGGTGGTCCACACAGCCTACCTAGACCTTGCAAAGGCCTTCAACACCATTCCCCATTCTGGTATTATAGACAAGCTCACCAGCTTGAACATAAACCCCTGCGTCATGAGATGGGTTGCCAACTGGCTCACAGACAGAACCCACATGGTAAGAGTTGCGAGAGCTATGTCTGACTAAAACAGTTACAAGTGGCATTTCCCAGGGCTCAGTCGTAGGAACCCTCCTGCTCGGCATATACGTCTCAGAGGTACAGGCAAGCACAGGAAGACTATGGCTGACCAAGTTCGCAGACAACTGCAAATTAGGGGCTATAATTGACTTTCCGGCTGACACAGACATCCTCCAAATGGGTCTCACTGAGACAGATACTTGGTGTCAAAATCATGGCCTCAAGTTAAATGCCAAAAAGTGCATAGTCATTCCCTTTGGAAAAAACAAAGTACCCACAAATTACCACATAGGTGGTAGCCCCCTAAGTACAGAAGATGAAATAAGGGATCTGGGGACCCAAGTAGATAGTAATCTGTCCTTTGATAATCACATTGTCAAAGTGGTTAGAAAACCCTTCTATGTGGCCCACCTAATCGCAAAAGGGTTTGCATCCAGATCAAAAGAGATCATTGTACCCCTCTACGCACCACTCATCAGACTCATCATAGAGTACAGTGCCCCATTTGGGATGTACCTTACAAGACACCTGCAACAGCTGGAAAGACCACAGAAGTACCTCACCAAGAGGATCACTGGCCTCAAACAGATGCCCTATGCAGCTCAAATGAAGAAACTCCAGCTGTACTCGGTTGCATACCGCCTACTCAGAGGTGATCTCTGCCTGACATACAAGGGTATGTCCAACCCAGAATTGATGGACATGCTCCACCTAAAGAAAACCATATCCCCCCGAGCCAAACGCTCTAGGGATCTAAACCTCACAACAATAAATAGGACATGCTGGAGGGATAGATTCCTACCCCAGAGACTTCCCATGCTCTGGAACAAAATTACAATCTACATTTGGCAGAGATCCTCACTAACACTCTTCAAGAGAAACCTTGACGAGTGGATGAGAAACAGGAAGTTTACCCCGGGGATCACTTCAGTGGCTCTGCTGGACAGAGGCACATGGAACTAATCTAAGGGGGCAGTGAAAGCCAACACATTCCAGCTAGGCTTATAAATGCCTTTGGGCAGATAGCTTAGTACCTACCTATGAACCTATAAATAAATAAAACTGTCGATATTCTTGCTAAGTTTGTTTGGGTCACCTAGCTGGCAGGAGCTGAAGGTTTTGTATGTCACTGCAATTGTAAATTCTGTTATAGTCCTAGAAAACACTATAACAGAGTAGCCAATGGGTTCTAGTAGCTATGCTGGGTCAGCACCATTCTCTTTCATTTCTAGAAGACACTATGACACTGTACCCAAGGGGTTCTGGAAGCTATGAGGGGTCAGCAGCATTTCTCTTTCATTTCTAGAAGACAGTATGACACTGTACCCAAGGAGTTCTGGAAGCCATGAGGGGTCAGCAGTATTCTCTTTCATTTCAAGAAAATAGTATGGCACTGTACCCAAGGGGTTCTAGAAGCCGGGAGGGGTCAGTAACATTCTCTTTCATTTGTAGAAGACACTATGACATTATACCCAAGGGGTTCTGGAAGCCATGAGGGGTCAGCAGCATTCTCTTTCATTTCTAGATGACAGTATGACACTGTACCCAAGGGGTTCTGAAAGACGTTTGGGGTCAGCAGCATTTTCTTTCATTCCAGCTATTGTTCGGCTGCCATTTTGCATCTATTACTAAATATGCAGCAGCTGCAACTTCTGAATTTTCCGACTGTAGTCATTTCTTGTGCTTTATGTTAATTAGATACACTAATACAGCAGTTACCATCCAGCTTGATAAGGCAGGTTGGTCTGTTGCAGCCTCCTGCACAGCTGTAGCAGGAAGGTGTTGTCTGTTCCTGCGCTGAACATCAAGTCTGCAATATTTTCAGAAAGTGCATATGGAGGACCATGTGGCAGTCTCACAGACAAAGGCTAGACAGGTAGCTATTGATCTGGTATAGAACCTCCCCAGACAATGTTCTATTGTGTTTATTACTACAGAAAACAGTGGTACTAGCCAACCACTTGAAAATGGTCTGATGCATTCTCGGATGACCCTGTTTTACTTTCATAACAGAAACCAATTGGTGACTCTGTCTAATAAGCTTTACCCTTTGTAGTGAAATACTTCAAAGCTTCTGTGTACAGCAAATTTATCCCTCCTTTTCTTGCTTGGGATAGAAATTTGGAAGCAGAAACCACTGATTCAAAAAACAAGAACTGTATGCAGTAGTTTTTTTTTTATCTAAGAGTAGTTCTCCTGTGTGCACATTGTTCATACTGTTTTAGAATTTGTTAGCACTACATGCAAGTATGAAATACGGCATCCTATATCTTGTAGTTGTGACTAGATTTGCATAATTGGCTACTTGTCAATGTAGCAGTTTTTATGTGGGACAGATTATTTAAACAATGCCTGTCTTCACATATATGTGACATCAATTGTAAGTGCCAAAGAATCACGTTTTGGTACAACCAACACAAGTCTTTTCTTCTACTGGGACTGATAATGTGACTAGGGTAGGTCTTACTACTATTCAAAAACAGGAAGTTATGTACTCACCATAACATTCAATGTATGTAGTCCATCTCGCCTCACATTCTTACCCGTGGGTTCAGAGCCGAATATCGGCTCTGACTCAGCCAAACTTTTCTAGCTCGAAGTCTTCTATTGGTTGGGCTAAGCAGGTATCCCATGGTGCACTGCTCCATATCCCCAGATCTAGTTTGCTGCGAAACTCATACATACCCCATGCATACACAACATCCAGATAAAAAGAACAAGCTGAAGTAAAGGGAACACTGTAGATAAAACCCCCTAACCTCCAGATTTTCCAGGAAGGGGGAAGGTGGGAGGGTAAGTAAGAATGTGAGGCGAGATGGACTACATACATCAAACGTTATGGTGAGTACATAACTTCCTGATGTTATGTAGTCCTATCTTGCATACATTCTTACCCGTGGGATAGCATCCCTAGCACCTACACCCTGGGTAGCTCATAGGAATATACTCCTAAGTACTGTGGAGCCAAAGGACGACCTGCCCCTAGAAACCATGTCCAATTTGTAATGAGAAACAAATGTGTGAGGAGAAGCCAAAGTAGCTGCACCACATATATCATCCATTGACAACCTGGCCTGGTAGGCTGTAGATGTAGAAACAGCCCGAGTAGAGTGAGCCTTGACCGGAAATGGCAGATCTTTTCCTTCCGCTTGGTAGGCAAACGAGATGCAACTAGATATCCATCTGGATATGGTGACCTTGGAAACCAGGGACCCAATTTTGTTGTCCGCAAAGGAGACAAATAGCTGATCTGACTTCCAGATATATTTTGTTCTGTGCAGGTAGAAGCGTAACGGTCTATGTACATCCAATTGATGGAATTTAAATTCTGCCTTGTTTGAGAATTGCGGAAAGAATACAGGCAACTCAATGGATTGATTAAGATTAGACACGGGAGCCACTTTAGGAAGAAAGGAATGGTTCGGTCTAAGAGAAACCCTGTCCTTATGGAAGATTAAGTATGGGGGTTTAATAGAGAGGGCTTGAATTTCTGAAACTCGCCTTGTTGAGGTGATTGCTGTTAAGAAGGCTGTTTTCCAGGTCAAGAATTTCAATTCACAGGTAGCTGCAGGCTCGAAAGACGGTGAAGTAAGGGCTTGTAGGACAAAATTGAGATCCCAGGGCATGATAGGTTCGGAGACCCGGGGACGGAGTAACAGCGTACCCTTCAGGAAAGCCTTGCAGAGTCTATGAGCCATAAGACTAGGCTCATTAGCCACATGAAAATTAGAGATCGCAGCCAATTGAACTTTGATGGTAGCTGATGCGGAACCCTGATGGAAGAGCATAGACAAAAACTCCAAGACTGAAGCAACTGGAGCTGTGTACGGATCAATGCCTTGGGCATGCAACCAAATAGAAAACCTCTTCCATTTGCTGGAATAAATCTTCCTAGTAGATGGCTTATGAGAGGAAGATAAAATGTGAACCACTTCCGGTGAAAATTTATGAAGCCTAACTAACGACGGAAGTGGAGCAGCCAGGCTGTCAACCGGAGGGTCATCAGAGAGGGGTGGAACTGTCCCGACATGTGTGTCAGTAAATCTGGTTGAGGGTCCAGAATCCAAGGAGTGTCCACAATGTAAGGTTGAAGAAAAGGGAACCAGACTTGACGAGGCCAGTGTGGAGCAATCAGAATCATTCTGCTTCCCAAGGATTGCGTTTTCTGAATTACCTTTGACAGCAAGGGAAACAGAGGGAAAGCATAAAGCAGACTGGAGGGCCAATCGTGGACCAGAGCGTCCCTGGGTGACTCCCCCTGTGGGGGGATCAGCGTAAAGTAGTTGCTGCATTTGGCATTGAGGGGGCTGGCAAAAAGGTCGCAGCAAGGCTGACCCCATCTGCTGAAGATTCGTTCTGCAACTAGACGATTCAGGGACCACTCTTAAGGCATCAGAATAGCTCTGTTTAGCCTGTCTGCAATGACGTTGGACTTCCCTGGAATGTGTGTTGCCACCAGAAAACGTTGGGATGTTACTGCCCACTGCCTCACTCGCATGGTCTCTCTGCACAGGGGGTAAGACCTGGTTCCCACTTGTTTGTTTAGATACCACACTACCGACATGTTGTCTGAGTGTATTGCAATCGTCCCTAGAAGTAGAAAACTCTGAAGTGCCTGCAACGCAAGCAGCACTGCTCTCATCTCTAGGACGTTGATATGCAGATGTATCTCGTGATCTTGCCACATGCCTTGGACTGTCCTGCCAAGATAATGCCCCCCCACCCCCACCCCATCTGGGAGGCGTCCATAGTCACTGTGGCAACCGGAAAGGGTGGGACGAAGGGTCTTCCCCCGTCCAAATTGTTGGTGCGAAGTCACCAACTGAGGTCCTGTTTGCATCTGTCCGTAAGTAAAATGGGGTGAGAAAGTGGAAATTTTTGGAGAAACCACTGAACAAAGAGAAGCCATTGGAGAAGTCTCATGTGCAATCTCACTAGAAGGATTGTTGCTGCCATGGTCCCCAGAAGTTGGAGAACCCATCTCACCTTCACTTTCCTCAGGGGCATCAGGGTGTGTATTTGTTGTTGTAAGATTCTGATCCTCTCCTGTGGTAAAAATGCTCGCATTTGAATGGTGTCTAATGCTGCGCCTATAAAGGTTACACGCTGTGAGGGCAACAAGGCAGATTTTTCCCAATTTAGTGTTATGCCCAACTGTTGACAAAGAGTGATGGTAGCATCCCTGCTTTGGACTAGCTGATGCCTGGTGGGGGCGGTAAGGTTGCATTTATTCATTTTGTATAATAGTTGTTTAAATTTTTTCTTTTTCTTTAAATATTTACTGGTGGCATTTTCCATCAATCTCACAGGTGGGGTGTGTCTATAAATAGTTGGGATTTTTGGAGACTTTTTTATACACTGAAGAAGGCATTGGTTGCCGAAACCGGTCTGTTTAATAAAGGATCATTTTTAGCCATTTATATGTATTGGACATAATTATTTTTTACTTCAGGACCGTCTATTGCTGGCCTCTCGTTGTTTACGAAGCAGTAAGGAGCCAGTCATCCAGATACGGAAACACCTGGAATCCCTGACGTCTCAAGTGAGCCGTCACCACTGCCATACACTTGGTGAATACCCTGGGGGCTGTGCTGAGACCAAAGAGCAGTGCTCGAAATTGGAAATGACTGGCTCCCAGCCGGAAGCGTAGGTGACTCCTGGATGCCCTGTTCATCTTTACATGGTAGTAAGCATCCTTGAGATCGATGGAGCACATCCATACCTTCTCTCCCAACAATGGGAGAATCGATTGTAGTGTGACCATATGGAACTTTGACTTCTGTACATAGTTGTTTAGTTGGCTGAGATCTAATATGGGTCTCAGGTCCCCTGTTCTTTTTGGCACTAAAAAGAATAGTACAGTTTTGTACCTACCATAAATGTAGATGTTCGAAGATCCACATTGCTGCAGTCCTTACACTTGGGTAGTCCGCTGTCCTCGGTCGGCCCGAATATCAAAGTATAAGGCTGACGTCGGTCAAGGCGCATTAGACTGACATCAGGACGTCAGGGTACAAATGCGCATGACCGACGTCATATCCTCAGTCTTTTCTTGCCCCAGATGTCAGAAGACCCTAAAAGAAAGCTCAAAACCAAAAGACAGCAAACCACCAAGCCACCACCCTGCACTAACACTATGTACAATATATACAATAAATACAATATTTACAATCCACCCCACACCACTGCCTCTAAAAACAGAGGGGAAGGAGGGAGGGTTAATTGGACTGCAGCAATGTGGATCTTCGAACATCTACATTTATGGTAGGTACAAAACTGTACTATGTTCTTCATCTCACATTGCTGCAGTCCTTACACTTGGGTAGAATCCCAAAGCAGAGGTAAGGGAGGATGGCACAACTATAAAGCAGCAGGAGCTGCCAAAATGCCCTGTAAAATAGCAGTGGCAAAACCAGCCCTAGATTTAGAGTAAAGTGGAAGGTGATAATGCTTAGAGAAAGTATGCACTGAACTCCAAGTAGCTGCCTCCAAAATATCCTTAGTTGCCACCCCCCTTAAAAAAGCTGTCGAAGTGGCAGTAGCCCTAGTGGAATGAGGCCTAATTCCAACTGGAATCTCCTTACCATGATGGGAATAACAGAAAGCAATACAAAACCCAATCCACTTAGAAATAGTTTGTTTTGACACAGGCCTGCCCTGAGAACTCAAAGCAAAAGAAACAAATAACTGCTGAGACTGCCTGAACCCTTTAGTCCTGCTCAAATAATAACGCAACTGCCTGTGTACATCTAAAGTGTGCAAAATCTTTTCCCCTTTATTTTGGGGATTTGCATAAAAAGTAGGCAAATGAATAGTTTGGTTTAAAGCCACACTAGAAACCACTTTAGGCATAAAGGAAGGATTAGTACGCAAAGATACCCTATCCTTATGGAAAATTAAGAAAGGCTCAACTGCCATAAGGGCCTGCAATTCAGAAACCCTTCTTGCAGAGGTAATGGCCAACAAAAAAGCAGTCTTCCATGATAAATATTTCAACTCAGCAGTAGCTGCAGGCTCAAAAGGTTGTAGAGTGAGTTTCTCCAACACAAAATTGAGGTCCCAAGCAGGAGTAGGAGCTCTACGTGGGGGTCTTATATTCTTTGCCCCTCTAAGAAATTGCTTGAACAAAGGATGAGAAAACAATGGTGGGTCACAATCATAGTGAGCCGAAATTGCTGTAGCATGAACCTTAATAGAAGAGAAGGACAAACCTTTGTCCAGTAACTCAGTAAGATATTGAAGAGCCATACTTAAATTAGGCTCAGAAACATCAAAATCCTTTGCAGCACTCCAACATAAAAATCTCTTCCATTTATCTGCGTACACTTTCCTTGTACTAGGCCTTCTAGCTTCCAAAATAACATTCAAAACTTGCTGTGGAAGTTGAGACCTTCTATGGTTCAAAACAGAATATGCCAGGCTGTTAGGTGAAGAGAGTGAAGCTTGACATTGAGTAAATGACTGTCCTCCTGAGACAACAGGTGTGGAATTGAAGGCAAAGGCCATGGAGGCTCCCGTACCAGACTTCTCAGTAATGGGTACCAGTGCTGTCGAGGCCAATCTGGAGCTATTAAAATCATCCTTGGCTTGTCATGTCTGACCTTTAGAAGTACCTTTGGGAGGAGAGGCAGAGGTGGAAAGGCATACACATGAAGATTGCTCCAATTGAAAGAAAGAGCATCCACTTTCCAAGCTGTGGGATGAAACCTTTTCGTGCAAAACTTTGGCAGCTGGTGGTTTAGTGGAGAAGCGAACAGATCTATGTCTGGAGTTCCCCATGACACTGTCAATTTCTGAAATACATGAGGATCCAATTTCCACTCGTGGGGATCCATAATTCTTCTGCTCAACACATCTGCTAAGGAGTTCTGTGCTCCCGGCAGAAACCTTGCCTGAAGATGAAGCTGTAAACTGAGAGCAGTCTCCCACAAAAGCATTGCTTGCCTGCATAGAGGATAAGAATGTGTTCCCCCTTGCTTGTTGATGTACCACATGACAGTTGTGTTGTCTGTTAGAATCAACACCTGCCCTGGAAGAAGTAAATCCTTGAAAGCTATTAATGCAAACTGGACTGCTAACATCTCCTTCAGGTTGATATGTAGATGTTGTAGTCTGGCAGGCCACTTGTCTTGTATCCACTTTCCATTTAAATGAGCTCCCCAAGCTTTGTCTGAGGCATCTGTCGTTAGAATCTGACTCGCCTCTGGCCGGGTCACAGAGAGTCCCTTGTTTAGGTGACATTCCTGAGCCCACCACAAAAATTCCTTTTGAATGCAAGGTATTACTTGAATGACAGTGTCCAGATCCTGGCAGTGCTGTGTCCATACGTTTTTGAGATACCATTGTAGCTTCCTCATATGCAGTTTGGCATTGGGAAGCACCAGAATACAAGATGCCATGAACGCCAAGGCTTGAAGGACTGTCCTTGCAGTCAGCCTGGACTGATGAGACAATTGATGAAAGTAAAGGGAAAGATTCTTTTGTTTGTCCGGGGTCAAATAGGCCATCTGGGATGCTGTATTCAGTCTTACACCCAGAAAGCACATGTCCTGAGAGGGTACTAGACTGGACTTTATTTTGTTCACAGAATACCCCAGGCATCTTAGCACTGCTATCACATATTCCAAATGATGAAGAAGCTCGTCCCTTCCTTGAGCCAGAATCAGGCAATCGTCCAAATAAGGATAGATCTGTATCCTTTTAGCCTGAAGAAAGCTATCACTGGAGCCAGAACTTTCGTGAACACTCTGGGCAGTAGATAAGCCAAAGGGCAATGCAGAGAACTGATAATGAGAAGTCCCAGCCCGAAAACGCAGATACTTTCTGCAACTCAGTCTGATAGGAACATGAAGGTAAGCCTCTTTGAGATCCAAAGTTACCATCCAATGATCTTTGCCCAGCAGAGGTAAAAGCTGTTGTAACGTCAACATTTTGAACTTGGGAATGTCCAGATAAGTGTTGAGGATAGATAAATCCAAAATTGGTCTCCACGTGTTCCCTTTCTTTGGTACTAGGAACAGGCGAGAATAAAATCCTAGGCCCACTTCTGGCATAGGTACCGGCTGTATGGCCCTTATTTGAAGTAACTGAGAAATTTTTTGTGAGCCTCTATTCTTTGCTGAGGAGGAACATCTGGCATGCCTTTGAAAGGAGGCAAGGTATGGAAATAAAACCTGTAACCTCGGTGAATGATATCCAATACCCATCTGTCCTGGGTAATTAAACTCCAATTTTCCTTGAAAAGTGCCAATCTTCCTCCCAAAGGTGCTGCCAGACGAGAAGGCTCTGGCAGCTGAAAAGGTAGGTCATTGGGTCTGTTTACGAAAGGACTGACCCCTGCCCTCACCCGAAGACTGTGCAGGTGAACTCCCTGTTCTAGGCCTGAAAGAGCCCTGAGCTCTGCCCCTACCACGTCTAGATCTATCTCTAGAATGGGAATCATAAGAAGGATACGTCCACCCCTTGGTAGGCCAATTTCTACTAAACTTCGGAGGCTGAACCTGCAAAAAATCTTTAACAGTCTGCATAGACTTAGCCTTGTCTTCCATTTTCTTTAAGATTGCCTCAACAGGTGAACCAAACAACACATCAGATTGTAAAGGAGCATCTAAAATCCTTGTCTTAACATGGTCAGACAAATTCTGATCCCTCAGCCAGGCGTGCCTGCGAAGAACTGACCCAGTAGCAGCCACCCTAGATGAGGCCTGTACAGCATCAAAACCACATTGCAAAGAATGCTTACCCACCTGTTCAGAAACATGTACTAAATCTTGTAACTCTTTACACTCAATACCTTCCGCCAGAGCATCTACCTTAGACTTCAATTGAGATAGCAGATAGTTTTGGTATTTCAACATGTGAAACTGGCAATTCAAAGCCCTCATAGCTAGGGTGGAAGAAGTATAGACTTTCTTTCCCCATCTATCCAAAGCCCTGGCCTCTTTATCTGGAGGAACCGGATTTTTAACAACAGAAGCCTTAACGCCCTTAGGCCCCTGACTAACAGTTTCTGGGTCCGCCCTAGGACTCTTAAAAAGATACTTATGAGCTTCAGGCACCCTATAATACCTATCCGGCTTAACAGGAGCAGGAGGCAAAGAATCAGGATTAAGAGAAGCCTCCGCAAACACATCTTCCACAACGTCCAGAACAGGGGGTATAGCCAAAGGCCTATGCTGGGGTAAAAACAAAAATTCCCTAAGCCTTTTCCTGGAATCAGAGAAGTCCTGACCTTCCCACTTAAAATGCTCCCTCATGGAATGAAGAGTCTCTGAAAAAGAAAAATCTTCAGGAGGAGAAGCAGAAGGAGTAGAATCATCCACATCAGAATCAGAATAAGGAGAATACTCCTGCAAGTCTTCAGCCGAAGACTCTGAAACATCCGAAGCCTGCTCAAAACTCCCCAACTCAGGTTCCACCCTAGGTCTCTTATCAGGAGGGGGCAAAGAACCTCTAATCAAAGTAATCAAATCTTCTGCCATTTTAAGCATATGCTTCTTGGGCACAGAACTTGAAGAACTAGGGGTGACACCAACTGAAGCTAAACCTGGCCTGCCTCTGGGAGAAGCCTTGGCAACAGAAGGAGAGGGCCTAACCACCCTAGGAAGGGAAGGGAGTACAGTAACCTGAGAGGCCCCTTCAGCCTGACCTGCCTCCTGAGAGGCCACATCCTGCAATAACAAAGTCTCCCCCTGGGACTCCAGAGAAACCTCCGGTGGAACCACCGGCTCCACCGACACCTCTAAAGAACCGACGTCCGGTACGGACAGTTCTTCTTGCCTAGGCTTAGCTGCTTTGTCCTTGCGCTTCTTCGAAGAAGCGGGCGTCGGAGTATCCGACGGCATATTATAATTGCACCGCTTCCCGAAGACTAACCTGGCACAATCTAACCTTCTCTTAATAGTGCGCTTATTGAATCTAGCACAAAAGCGACACCCCACAACGTCGTGCTCAGGCCCTAAACAAGGAATACACAAAGTATGATAATCTCTATGCGGTATCTGCTTCCAACAAGAAATACAGTTATTCACTTTTTCTGACATCCGGTAAACCACTGAGGCAAGAAAAAACTAAAATATTCCCCAACGGGGTACTTAGCCAACTTTGACTCGGTCTGAAACTCCGAATTCGAAAAATCTCAGAACGCCAACCGGCACTTGCAATGCTGCTTCTGCATCGGACCATGCGGCAAAAAAGACTGAGGATATGACGTCGGTCATGCGCATTTGTACCCTGACGTCCTGATGTCAGTCTAATGCGCCTTGACCGACGTCAGCCTTATACTTTGATATTCGGGCCGACCGAGGACAGCGGACTACCCAAGTGTAAGGACTGCAGCAATGTGAGATGAAGAACATCTTGAGTAAGTCCCTAATCTGATCTGGTCTGAGGGGACACTCTGGATGGCTCCTTTTCCTAGCAGCTTTGAAACCTCTAAGGCTGCTTGATCCCTTTGACAGGGTGGAACGTCTGGGATATTTCTGATTGATGGTGGGTCTGATATGAACAGAATGAGGTAACCTCCGGAAATTATTCGTAATACCCATCGGTCCTGGGTGATGCTTTTCCAGGCTTCCGGATATAACGAAATTCGACCCCCGACTGGCTCCGGATAAGCACAGCCGGGCACGCCCTCAGGAATGAGAATAGGGAGAGCTGAGAAAGGAATCGTGGTCTCCCGAATTGCGGGAGCCCCCTCTGCCTCTTGGGCGGTGTCTCCCTGAATAACCTCCCCCTCCTCTGCCTCTGTAGGGGGATTCACCTTGTGCAGCAGGAAAAAACTTCTGTGATTTCTTGAACCACATCTTCCCACCCCGCTGGGCCTTGGGGTAAGGCCTACAAGGAAGGGAAAAACGGACCCCTACGGCAGACAGGGTCTTTCCCTCTTGCTCACACCTGGTGAGGGTGTCTTTCACTTTGGTTCCGAACAAAGAAGAACCGTCAAAGGGGGCGTCAGTGAAGGAAGACTTGAAGGCCTCCGCAAAGTGACACAGGTGCAGCCAGGCTTGCCTCCTAAGGGTGACTCCTGAGCTTGCTTCGCTACTTGCTCCCTTGGCTGTATACGAAATGAGCCGCATGGAGGAGTTGACAATGGAGTTGAGGGTAGACACCTGGGCATTAACCGTCTGGGCCACTGCCTCAGGGACGTTACCCACAAGAGTATCTCCTAACTCCTTGAGGAGATCTCTCTGGAGCCAAGTGAAATGAGACAAATAGTTCAGCGACCATAAGGTAAAGGTTGCTGATGAGAGGGTACGCTTCCCGTACCAGTCCATGGTCCTAGACTCCTTGTTAGGGGGGATGGACGGAGGAAGAGGTCTCTGCGCTTCCCATACCGGTCCATGGTCCTATACTCCTTGTTAGGAGGATGGACAGAGGAAGAGGTCTTTTCTACTTCCTTCTGAGTGGCTGCCGCCACCACCATGGCATCTACAGGGACTCCTTTGGACAAGAACTCCTTACCCTGGGGAGCAGAAAGAAACTTGTTGGGGCGCCTGGGTATGGGCTCCACAGAATCAGGGTTTTCCCACACCCTTAGACAATTAAATCTCATCGAAGGGTGGGGACACCCAGGAGGCGGAGGCTGAGCACCAAAGGCCTTAAGGAAGACCGACTCCTCCTCGGAAGGGGTTTTGGATGGCCAGTCACCTCTTTGCTTCAGTATCTCCAGGATGTCGGAAAAGGAAACATCATCAGAGGATGACTTGGGGGACCCCTCCGATTCCTCAAGGTCAGTATCAGAAGTGAGGGACTCATCCTGGGAGTCTATGTGCTTCCTCTTGCACATCTTCTTTCTAGGGGGCTCCTCAGGCATGAACTCTGAAGGGCCCTCAGAAAGTTGGGGACCATTCGTGGGGGTATCCCTAGGCCTTGGTACTCTGCTGTCCCTGGATAGGTGATGATCAGAGGCTCTCACCGTAGTGCTAGGGGACAGAGTGACCGATCCGCCTGATGTAGCTGACGATCTGGCCAGCACAGTCCGCATGGCCTCGAAAGCTGGTCCCCCCCCTCTGAGTCAGAGGACCGGCCATCCTCCGAGACCACAACGGGAGTTGAAATTCCCCAAGCCGAGGCACCAAGAGGGAGGCTCGGAACCGAACTATGTCCCAGCAGATAGGTTCAGTGCTAACTTTACCCCCCTCTCACCCCCTAGAGGGCCCATCTCTATACCGGAAGAATGCGAAGTTCCTATAATCATGGCTGCACAGGTAAAAAACATACTCTCCAAAGCCAAGAACACAGCATCCATGGGATCCGACAATATCCCAGGCTGCGTTCTACACGAACTACAGAATGAACTGGCACCCTACCTAAGTACCATGTTCAATCATAGCCTCACCTCAGGCTTTGTACCCACTGAATGGCGCACCGTGACAGTTATCCCACTCCACAAAGGGGGAGCCACGACGGACCCCGGGAACTACCGCCCCATTAGCCTGACGAGCCTGGTCTGCAAGGCCATGGAACGTATCATCATGGAATTCATAAACAAAGACATTGGTAATCTCCAAACTCTGGACCCTACTCAGTTTGGATTTGTAAAAGGCAGATCATGTCTCCTAAACCTGATTGACGTCTTTGAAGCAGTTACCAAAGCCATAGATGAGGGTAAAATGGTTCACACAGCTTATCTAGATCTCACCAAGGCTTTCGACACCATCCCCCACTCTGGAATTATAGATAAGCTCACTAAACTAGGTATAAATCCCTATGTCACAAGATGGGTTGCCAACTGGCTCATGGACAGAACCCACACTGTGAAAGTAGCGGAATCCAAATTCGACATCAGAGCAGTGACAAGTGGAGTACCACAGGGTTCAGTCCTGGGTCCTCTCCTGTTTGGTATCTACTTCTCTGAAGTGCAGGCCAACACAGAAGGTCTTTGGCTAACAAAGTTTGCAGATGACTGCAAACTAGGAGCCATAAACGAAACTCCTAACGATGTGGCCAAACTACAAAAGGGCCTCACTGAGACAGATACCTGGTGTCAAAGCCATGGCCTGAAGCTCAATGCCAAAAAGTGTATTGTCATCCCCTTTGGTAAAAACTCTGTACCCATGAACTACCACATAGCTGGTAGTCTACTTAATGCCGAAAATGTGATGAGACCTTGGGACACAGGTGGACAGTAGTCTCTCCTTTGATAATCACATCGCCACAGTGGTAAGGAAATCCTTCTATGTGGCTCATCTCATCACAAAAGGATTCTCATCCAGAAAAAAAGAGGTCATTGTTCCCCTCTACTCATCACTCATTAGACCCATTATAGAGCACAACGCCCCTTTTGGTATGTACCTCACAAGACATCTACAACAACTGGAAAGACCACAGAAATACCTCACAAAGAGGATTACTGGCCTCAAACAGATGCCCTATACAGGCCGTCTCAAAAAACTACAGCTTTACTCCATCGCATATCGCCTACTCAGGGGTGATTTCTGCCTAACATACAAAGCTATGTCAAACCCAGAGCTGTTGGACATGCTCCACTTAAAGAAATCCCAATCCCTCTGAGCTACACGCTCTAGGGACCTTAACCTTGTTACCACAATAAACAGAACATGCTGGAGGGATAGATTCCTGTCCCAGAGACTTCCCATACTCTGGAACAGACTACCTATCTATGTCAAACAGAGCTCCTCATTAGCACTCTTCAAGAAGAATCTTGATGATTGGATGGGAAATGGGAAATTCACCCCGGGGATCACTTCTGTGGCTCTGCTCGACAGGGGCACAGGAAAATAATTTTCTTGGGTGGCGAAAGCCAGGGTACATTTTTTGGCTAGGCTTGTATGGGCCCTAGGGCCGATAGCCTAGTAGCTACCTATGAACCTATAATCACCAGACAAAACCCAACAACAGGACCTAAGAGAAAATTTGACAGGAAAAACTCACAGACACTCAACACCACAAAAACGCGGGAATCAGACAATGTTGAAAACGTATACACACTGAGACCAACTATGCCAAAAACCTCTAACTAAAATGGTTAATGACTACAAGGGTTGAAGAACCGACAATCAAACCTCTAATTTAAACGGTTTGACAGACAGAAGGAAAGGACTAGGTCCTCTAACTGAAACGGGCCTAGCCGAGGGAACAGTTATCGGGATACCACAAACACACACACTACCAAAATGCTAAACAACACTAAGGACAATAGCTATGAAAATAGCTTTTTGTTTCAGAGCAAGAAATTTTCTCAAAGCAAGAAAAAAGGTACTTAGCCACAGCCAAGAGTGCGACCACGTCCGAGCTACAGGAGTGGCAAACGAGATCTGGGGATATGAAGCAGTGCACCATGGGATACCTGCTTAGCTCAGCCAATAGAAGACTTCAAGCTAGAAAAGTTTATCGGCTCTCAACCCACGGGTAAGAATGTAGGCGAGATAGGACTATATAACATCATAATTTATTATATTTGAAGGAACAAAATTATAAGTTATGTACTTAGCATAACCTAGCATCTGTGCTGTCCATTTTCATTCTTCTTCACTCTTGGGTTACAGATCTGATCCTTGAATCCGACTCGGCTGCATTTATATAAACTAGGATCCAATTTCTCGAGCTCCTCCCTCTACCCATAATGCTCTACCCATCCTCTTCAGATCGAGTTTGTTGTCTAAATGTCTAAAGTGCATAGTAATGACAGAAAGAAAGAAATCAGAGGCTCAAACTAGGAACATCAAGTTCCCAAAAATCCAGAGGTCTTCTAGGAGCCACTAGGTTGGGGGGGGTGATTGGGAGGAAAGGTTAGGAAGAATGAAAATAGACAGCACAGATGCCAAGTTATGGTAAGTATACAGCTTATAAATCTGATGTCCTTTTCATTCTTCTTCATGAATAAGAGTCCCTCAAGGAAGGACATTCCGGAGCACTATCAACCCAAAGAAAGCTCTGCTTCTGGAGACAATGTCCAGTTTGTAATCCGTCACAAAGGTATGAATTTTTGACTATTTGGCTCTAGCACAAATATCGTCAATTGACACACTGGAGGATAAAGCAGATGGTGTAGACAGAGACCTAGTTGAATGGGCTTTAGGAGGATGAGGCAATTGCTGCCCATTTCTGGAATAGATCAGAGAAATGCAGTCTATTATCCATTTAGCTAGAGCAACTTTAGAGACTGCTTGGCCTAGATGGCTGAGTGAAAATTACATAAATGTTGATCAGCCTTTCTACAATGTTTTATCCTGTGAAGATAAAAATGTAGTTGCCTATGAACATCAAGCAGAAGCAACATATGTTCACCCTTGTTTGAAAAATTTGGGAAGACAGCTGGCAATTGTATGGACTGGTTTAAGCTAGTCTGTGGCTACTTTGGGCATAAAGGAAGGCTTATGAAGGGATAGTCTATCTTTATGAAAAATAATGTAAGGAGGTTTAGATGACAGAACCTGAACTTCAGAGACTATTTTTGCTGACATAATGGCTACTAGAAAGACAATTTTCCAAGAAAGGAATTTAATTTCTCAATCACTAGCTGGTTCAAAGGGTTTTTGAGTTAGGCCTCATAGAATGATGGTGAAATCCCACAACGGGCAAGGATCTTTTTACTAGGGTTCTGAGCTGAAAGATTCCCTTCATGAAAGCCTTACATAGTTTTGATGTAGCAGGAGAGCCAAAAAGATTCCCAGAACAAAAGTTTGATATGTGGAAGTTTAATAGTAGAAAAACTGGCTCCTTCTTTGAAAAGAGACATTAGGAAAAGAAGAATGTTGGACATTGGAGCTGAAATGGGTTGATGTTCTCTTTGGATGCCAAAAAAAAAAATCTTTGCCACTTATTTCTATAAACCTTTTTAGTGGAAGGTTTTTGGGAAGTGCACATGGTGTCTCACACAGGGGAAGCAATCCTGGACTACTGTACAATTACTAGGACTGGAGAAACCAAGCGGTAAGTTTGACGGCGCGTAGACTGGGGGTGGTGACCCTCTGATGGGAGAAAAAGGAGGCCCTGTTTGGGGAGCAGCATCCATGGAAGATATTTCAGGTGAGACCAGAGGAAGGGGAACCAAATCTGATGAGGCCAGTAGGGGGCAATGAAGATTACTGAAGTCTTCACCCATTTTGCTTTCTGTAAAAATTTTGGGATCAAAGTTTGAGGGGGAATAAGCATAGAGGAGACCGGAGGGTGAGTTATGAACTAGAGCATCCCCCAGGACTCCCTTGGAAGGGGGATAAGAGCAAACTAACTGCTGCAGTTGTTATTCTGAGGAGATGCAAACAGATCACAGCAGGGTTGGCCAACTCCTGAAAATCAAGTTCTATACTGACTGATTGAGGGACCATTCATAGGGGGTCAGAGTGGAGCTGCTAAGTTTGTCTGCAAGAACAATGGATATTCCCAGTATCAGAGTGGAAAGTAGAAAGTGGCTTGAAGATATCATCCATTCCCAAACCCTCATGGCCTCTGCAACAACGGAAAAGAACAGGTTCCTCTTTGTTTGTTGATGTACCAAACCACTGACATATTGTCTGTGTGAAATGCAATAGTTCCTAGAGGAAGAACATCCTGAAAGGTTTGCAACGTGAGGAAGACTGCTGTCATCTCCAGAACACTCATATGCAATCTGGTCTTTATGTGAATCCCTGTACCTTGGACCATCTTTCCCTTGAAATACGTCCCCTCATATGGAAAGCATCCATGGTCACTGTGGCTGTGGGGGAAGGGAGAAGGAATAACCTGCCGATCGACAGGTCGTCCAAAAGAAGCCACCATTGAAGATGCTTTCTGCAAACTGGAATCAACTTGATAGGACCAGATAGAGGCTGGTAAAGAATAGACCACTAAACAGCCAATGTCCATTAAAGCACTCACATAAAAAATCTTGCTGATGGGACAAGAGTGATGGCAGCTGCCATGGACCCAAGAGCTTGAAGTACTAGTCTTGCCAGTGGAGATGGAAGATCTAAAATAGTTTGAGCATGGTCTCTCAATGTTTGTATGTGGTAACAGGGTAGCAATACTACTTGATACGGAAGAGCCCCAATAAGTTCCAAACTCTGTACTGGAGATGGGTTTGATTTTTGTCAGGTTTATGGTGATGCCCAGAGGATTGGATATCTAGAACAGGTACACTCTGGCTTGAATAAGATGATGCCTGGTTGGGGCAGTCAGAAGCCAGTCAATATGAAACACCCAGAATGTTTTCAGTCTCAGGTGAGCTGTGACTACTGCAGTGTATTTGGTAAACACCCTGGGGGCTGTGGTGAGTCTAAAGGGCAGAACCCTGGATTGGTAATGACTGGATCCCAGCCTGAAGAGCAGATGACTTTTTGAATCTCTGTTGCTGCATATTCCCTCTGATAATCCTTAGCACCCAATTTTTTCTTGTCATATTGATCAAGGCATCTGGGTGCAGGAAAAAATGACCCCTGACTGCCTCCAGAGCTCAGCAGTCTGAAGCACTGACAGGACTTGTCCTAGAAAGGCTCTCTGAAGCCCTGATCCTGTGGTGGTCCTCTGCCCCTGGGACAGTCTCTCCCATTAAAACTTCGTCCTCTGCCTTTGGAGAAAGAATCCCCACATTGATCCTGGAAAGGCCCTTGGGATTTCTGGAAGGAGGTCTTCTTGTCACCTTGCTGATTTCTGGAAAAGGTGTGTTGAAGGGTAGAAAATCTGACCCCAATGGCAGACAGGGTCTTCCCTTCTTGTTCACTGTGGGTTAGGATATCTTTGATGGATGGCCCAAACAAAGAGGAGCCATCAAAGGAGGTGCTAACAAAGGACACCTTCAAGGGTTCCACAAAGTCACAAAGCCTCATCCAGGTGTGTCTCCTAATAGCAATACCGGAGGTGGCTGCCTGTGAGGTGCCCTCTGTGGAATGGAATTAGACTGGGAAGAAAGAGTAGCCAGTCAGGGAGATACTTTCTTGAAGTCCTTCGCCGACATGGTCATAGCTCAGAGAGGTTGGATCTCCATGAGTTGAGAGGACCCTTTCTACAACCTGGAAAGCCATTGGACCTAGAGCCAAAACAATTGAGGAAGAGAGGGTAGGGACTCCGATCTGTTGTCCCCAGGCAGAATCAGACCCGAGCTGTCAAATGCCAAAGCATCGAGGGGAAGGAATGGCTCCAATAAGGTCTAAGCTGAACCCTCCCCTTGGATCTGATGAGGACATATCAGATCTCAGACTCACTTTGATTCAATGACATCGGAGCAGACGCAGTCAGGACAACTGTCAGAGTCGAGGAAGGAAGGCTCCTCAGATCTGACACCGATTCTCCTGGGTGGCTAAGATCCTGGGTCTCTGGTACCATAGGTCGGATTGGAGAAGAAGACTCTACTGCGATAGAAACACTTGTAGACACCAAAGGGGATGGCATAGGCAACCCCCCCCCAATCTGGATCTGAGTCTTGAGGATATTCCATATCATCCCGTCCACATCAATTTTAGATAGGCTCCTAGAAGACCTTGAGGAAGCCATTGATGCTGGTCTGGAATGGCTTGTCGGGGTCTACAAAAACTTAGAAGGCAATGTGGGAGATACTGACCTAATAGAGAACTTGGATCTGAGAACTTAGGATCCACAGTAGAAGTAAAAGGTTTAGGTGAACCCCTCGACACAGGAGTACCAATCAGATCGGAGGAGAACTTAGGATCCACCAGAGCAGAAGTTGGCCTAGGATCTGAAAATTTTGGATCCAGAGGCTTCAGTAACTTGGAGGGTGTCTCTGAATAAGCCCTCGAGGACTTGTGAGGGGGTTTCTTGGGGTCTGAAAACCCTATCACACTCTTTTGGGGGGGGGGGTTGAGCCTAAGGAGAAGAATCAGGAGGACGTAAAAGTCTTTGAGAATCAACCTGTTCTTGCGGTCGGCAATAGTTCTGGGACTGAATCCCTCAAAAATCTTACAAGCCAACCTAAGATGCTCTGGCCCTAAGCAATATACACATCTGTTGTGCACATCAGAATGGGGAATTTTGTGCCCACATTCTGAACAGCACTTAAACACAGTTGGTTTCACCAACATAAAGCACACACACAGAGAGACACTGATCATTAACACCGCAAAAAGAAACTCCAACTACACTTTCCTACTTCTTTTGTAACTAACACAATGGGAAGAATAAAATGCAAACACTATAAGGAGCCAATGCCTGAAAAAAACACAGGGAAAAAGGACAGCAAACTCATGTTTAACACCTGTGAAAATCTAATGGCAGAGGTGGATAAAAAGAAAAGATTAGTAGTAAACAACTGACTTAGTAGAAAGGAAGTTAAAGAAATACCAGCTCTTTCACTTTTGAACTCGAGACCTAGAAAACCCACATCTGTCACTGCTGGTGGCAAATGAGATCAGAGGAGGCTGGGTAGATGGTAGAGCATTATGAATAGAGAGAGGAGCTTGAGACTTGGATCCTAGTCTGTATAAATATGGCTGAGTCGGATCCAAGGATCGGATCCACAACCCAATAGTGAGGAAGAATAAAAAGGGCATCATCAGATTTGGATTTAAGTTAGGTGTACATTTGAAGCCAGGATTAAATAAAGTGTTATAATGATGTTTATTAATATTATACTGCTTGGATAAAAATATTTATCATGAAAAAATTGCTTTGATACATCAGGAATTTATGTTGATTAATTGTTCTTGAGATACTTATTCAAAAAGCCTTTATGTATTTTCACAGCATATGCTGGGTATGATTCATTGTTTCTGCAAGGTCTCTCTGCAGCTGATGTATTTAACTGTATGTTTTCATTTTTTACTATAACTCAAATGATGCACATGTTATTTTGAATGTATACAATCTGAGTGAGTGATAGTATTGGTTATTCATTGAGAAAGCTCAATTGAAAACAGTCTGAGGCAGTGCAATAAACAGCTGCTAACAATGTTTCTAGTGTTGGAAACAAAAAATATATATATACATATATTCCAGCAATCAATTCAGAATCATGGTGCTTATGAAAAGGTTGCGCTCTTTAGCATGCTTGATTCATAATAAGGGAGCTAAAAGCAGAATCTCAAAAACTGGCAATGAACATGTCATAACTAAATTTAACAGTGGGGATTCAACATTATCTGCAGTTTGGGGCTATTGTGAAACTCTTTCCTTGAGGGAAATGTTCTGTAATACCTTTGCCAAACAATATATCTGCTTTAGAATATTAGCTAGTATTGTCTGCTAGGTAGCTTTAACTCTAAGTTATTAGTGAGCTACTTACTGTGCCCAAAGTACAGGGTTTGACTCCTTCCACCTTCATTTGATTAACGTGTGATTCTGAGCAAGTTACTTATCCACAGTGTTCCTGGGTAACCATGAAGAGGGACAATTTGTCCAGTGAGCATAGCAGGTCAAGAAACTGGCAAAAAAAAGTGTGACCCTGACACCTAGTATGGGTGAAGTAAACCAATGAAGGACATCACTTTGTCTGATAGCAATGACCTTACTGTAGGGCTGCTGTATGACACCTGATTGGCCTATAATTTTAGCCAGGTCAATCACCAGGTTTTTCTATATGGAACTGCAATTCTCAAGCTTGTTATAAAGCAAGTAGACAGATTTAGGAGAAGGTGGCATGCAGTGTGGTTCCTGTCTTATTTCAAGTAAAACATCAAAAAAGGAATCAATAGAAAGCAGTGAAGACTAATCTAACTTTAAATGTTATACATCAGACTAATCTAACTTTAAATGTTATACATCAGACTAATCTAACTTTAAATGTTACACATCAGACTAATCTAACTTTAAATGTTATACATCAAACTAATCTAACTTTAAATGTTGCACATCTTTGCTTAAGGAAACAAGGATTTTTAGTGACAGATTTCAAATGCTCTTTTGTAAAGTTAAGTGTCACCAAAAGACAAACCATCTGAAGGTAAAGGTAGGATGAAGAATCACCTTCAATCCCGGCAGTACTGTATGTCATACCGGACACCTGGACAGAACATGCTAGAAAAAGAAGTTATGTACTCACCATAATGTTCCATCTGAGTACGTAACTTCATTTGTCAGCAACCTGTGGGTATCGGATCCGAGCTGGCAGCTTTCCAAGCTAGAGATCCGAGCTCCAAGCTCCTCCCCTTACCCATAATACCCAGCTACCTCCCTCTAGTCCTCAGATCGAATTTGCCAAATTATCAGACAGCACTAAAACAAGCAAAAACCTGAACATCCTAACCTGATACCTACCAGGAGTGAATCACTTAATTATTCAGGTAACAAACTACAGGTTAGGGGGACGGAGGGGGGGTCGGCTGCTGACAAATGAAGTTACCTACTCAGATGAAACGTTATGGTGAGTACATAACTTCTTTATCTGAAGTAGTTAACTTCATTTGATCAGCAACCCGTGGGACAGAGTCCCAGCTACCAAAAACTTGGGAGGTCCTCAAGGAAGAATATTCCCGAGCATTGCAGAGCCACAGGCTGCCCTCCCTCTGGATATCAGATCTAATTTATAATGAGAAATAAAGGTATGAGAGGAAGCCCAAGTAGCCACCTAACAAATGTCATCCAAGGGTACCCCTGACCAAAAGGCAGCAGAGGTAGCCATAGAACGGGTAGAATGAGCATGAACCCCACGGGCTCAGGCCGACCAGAAATTTTGTACGTGAGTAAAATGCAGTGAGATATCCACGTAGCTAGAGTCATCTTCATTACTGGTTTACCCAAAGATGGCTTAGCAAAGGAAACAAAGAGCTGCTCCGACTTACTCGAGGCAGCTGTTCTGTGCAAATAAAAACTCAATTGTCTATGCACATCTAATGAATGTAGTCTGTACTCTCCTTTGTTCTGGTAGTTAGGAAAGAAAACAGGCAGATTAATGGATTGGTTGATGTTAGCCTCGGAAGCCACTTTAGGTAAAAAGGAGGGATTAGTCCTGAGGGATACTCTATCCTTATGGAAGACAAGATACGGAGGTTTAGTACAAAGGGCCTGAAGTTCTAATACCCTTCTAGCTGAGGTAATAGCAATCAAGAAGGCAGTTTTCCAAGACAAATACTTTAAGCCAACTGAAGCTGCAGGCTCAAAGGGGGGGCCAGTAAGAGCCTGGAGGACTAAGGTTAGATCCCATGGAGGAACCGCATTCTTGACAGGAGGTCTTAAAAGAAAGGTACCCTTCAAGAAGATCTTACAGATCTTAGAGGAAGCTAAGGGATCAAGATTGTCTCCGATGTGGAAGTGGGAAATGGCCGCCATTTGAACCTTCACAGTTGAAGAACTGGCCCCTTGATGAAAGATGTGAGATAAGAACTCAAGTACTGAAGGAATGGGAGCCGTAAATGGGGTCCAAATTCCTTTGCCCGGCCCAGATAGAAAAACGTTTCCATTTACTGTTGTAGACGTTCCTGGTAGAAGGTTTATGTGCCGCCACCAGGATGGATTTAACTGCAGACGAGATGCCGGGAGTCCTAGCCGCTAATGGAACTGGATCAGCCAAGTGGAAAGCTTGAGGTCGTCCAGGTTCGGAGTTTTCAATCCCGAAGGATAAGAAATTAGATCCGGAATGGGATCTAAGATCCAAGGAGGAGCTATGAGATGAGACCGTAGGTATGGGAACCAGGTTTGATGAGGCCAAAATGGGGCTATGAGGATAACCTTGCTCCTCAACCAATGAGCTTTCTGCAAGAATTTTGTCATTAACGGGAGAGGAGGATATGCATAAAGAAGACCGGATGGCCAAGCATGAACTAGAGCGTCTCTGGGCGTCTCCCCCAATGGAGGGATTAGAGCGAAAAACTCACTGCACTTTGCGTTCGGAGGCGATGAGAACAGATCGCAGCAAGGTTGACCCCATTTGAGGAAGATCTGTTTTGCTACTAAGGGGTTCAGAGACCACTCGTAAGGTGAGAGGATAGTTCGACTCAGCTTGTCCGCTAGAATGTTGGACCAACCTGGAATGTGCGTTGCTAGCAGAAAACGGTTGGTGGATATCACCCACTCCCAAACTCTCATGGCCTCTCGGCAAAGGGGGTAAGACCTGGTTCCCCCTGTTTGTTGATGTACCAGACCACTGACATGTTGTCTGTCTGAATTGCAATAGTCCCTAGAGGAAGAAGGGCATGGAGAGCTTGCAACGCTAGAAGCACTGCCCTCATCTCCAGAACATTGATATGCAGAATGGTCTCTGTTGGAGTCCATGTGCCTTGGACGGTTCTGCCCATGCAATGCGCCCCCCACCCTAGGTGAGAAGCGTCCGTGGTCACCGTGGCTTGGGGTAGAGGCATCAAAAAGGGCCGCCCTTCCCAAAGCTCTCGGGAATGGAGCCACCAAAGCAGAGATTCCCTGCAAACCCTGCTGAGGGGAATCGGGAAGTACAGCAGATGTCGAAGGATGGACCACTGGACCTGTAAGGTCCATTGAAGAACCCTCATATTCAAGCGGGCTAGGGGTGAAAGGTTGATAGCCGCCGCCATAGACCCTAGAGCCCTCAGGACTAATTCCACTAGTGGGGCCGGAGACTGTAGAAGGGCTAAGACATGGAGAGTTAGGTTGTGGAGTCTGTCCGACGTCAAGAAGGCTTTGGACTGAAGCATGTCTATTTTGGCCCCAATGAAGTCCAGGACCTGAGCAGGCTGAAGGGACGATTTTTTGTAATTTATGGTGATCCCCAACTGGTGGGCCAAACGCATGAAATATCCCTGGCCGAGCATAGTAGATTCCTGGTGGGAGTGGTGAGGAGCCAGTCATCCAGGTAAGGAAAGACCTGTATTCACTGAAGCCTCAGGTGGGCTGCTACAACTGCCATGACCTTGGTGAACACCCTGGGGACTGTGGTGAGGCCGAAAGGGAGGACCCTGAATTGATAATGACTGGCCCCCAACCGAAAGCGGAGAAACCTCCTGGATTGCCTGTTCATTAGAATGTGATAGTACGCATCCTTGAGGTCTATGGAGCACATCCAGTTGTTCTCCTGCAGAAGGGGGAGAATAGATTGAACGGTGACCATCTGGAATTTCTCCTTGGCAAGGGACACGTTCAATGTAGACAGGTCGAGAATTGGCCTCAAGTCCCCCGTCTTTTTTGGCACCAAAAAGAACCTGGAGTAATTGCATGATCCGGACTGGCCTGGGGGGACACGCTGGATGGCTCTTTTTCTTAGCAGCTCTTTTATTTCTAAAGCTGCCGCCTCGCTCTGATTGGATGGGACATCGGGGAGGCACCCCAACTGAGGGGGAGGGTTCACGAAGGGAATAGAGTAGCCTCTGGATATTATTCGGAGCGCCCAGCGATCTGTCGTGATGGACTCCCAGTGTGCTAGGTGTTCCGAGAAACACCCCCGACTGCCTCCAGACAGGAGCTGTCGGGTAACACCTCAGGGTTGCTGCGCTGGTCGGTCGGAAAAAGGTTCCCTCGACCTGAAATCCTTCGGCCCCCCTCTGCCTTGTCCTCCCATGCCTCTGAATGACGAAGGGTCCAGAGTGAAACGGGATTGTTGAGATTTCCAGAACCACATCTTCTTTTGTCCTCTCTGGTTCCTGGAAAAGAACCTTTGAGGAGCCGAGAAGCGGATTCCGATGGCAGACAATGTCTTCCCGTCTTTCTCGCTCTGGAGTAGCATATCGCGAACGGTCTTGCCAAACAAGGTAGAACCTTCAAAGGGAGCGTTTGCAAAGGACGCCTTGAAGTGTTCTGCAAAAACGGAGCCAGGCATGATGCCGCAAGGCGATGCCTGCTCCGCTGGCTCTAGCCGCCCCCTCCGTGGCATGGGAGAGAAGCCGCATAGAAGTGTTGAATACCGACTTTAGAGTGGCCATTCGTGCCGAGAAGGTTCTTTTGTCCTCGGCCGACATGGACACCGGGGGTGACCCAGCATACTCTTTAATTAGATGCCGCTGAAGGCGAATCACGTAAGCCAAGTAGTTCAGTGCCCTTATGGAGAAGGTGGCTGAAGCGAACATCCGCTTTCCAACGTGGTCCATCATCTGAGACTCCTTGTCAGGAGGATGTACCGAGTAACTATCCTGAGCCAGTTCCTTCTTGGTGGCAGCCGCCACCACCATGGCATCTACTGGGGAACCTTTGCTCCACGCCGTCCTGTCTGTTAGGGGACTAAGGATTTTATCTGGTCTCCTGGGGATCGGCTCTACAGTGTCCGGCTCCTTCCACGCCCTGGTAGTTATAAGATCTACCAGGGGGTTGGCCGGAGGGGACACCCAAGAGGTAGATGGGCCTGCATCAAACACCTCCAGAAACACAGACTCATCCGAGAAAGGTTTTTGGGCTGACCACCCCCCTCTAATGCACAGCATCTCCATGATGTCTCCAAAGGAGACATCTTCGGGGGGTGACCTGGGGGAACCTTCCCCTTCCTCCAAGTCAGTGTCTTCCGTGAGGGACTCGGGGGAGTCCAAGTGCCTCCTTTTACACTTTTGTTTCGGAGGAGCTTCCTCAGGGGGGCTGTCCAAGGAAAGCTCACTAACCAGGTCCTGTTCCTCTAGGGGAACCATCTGGGACGTAGACGCAGGCTGTCCCTGGGGCCAGATGATGGAAGTCAGGCCCGTCTGCGAGGGAATGGTGGGTGGATCCATAGCACGAGCCAGGGGCCTCGAATCCCTCGAAAGGACCCTCTCCACGATGTCAAAGGCCGACGGTGAACCACTCTCCCTAGGATCCGAGAGCAGCCTCCTCGGATCCAACGTGTGTATCGGCACCGAAGCGATCGGACCTGAAAGAGAAGTGTGCTCCGACCGCATCGGAGCTGAAGACACACTCACCCCTCTGGATCCGAAGCTCGGCTGACGGCCCCGAGAGCTCGGATCTGAAAAAGGACCCGACAAACTCAAGGGTACAGCCGGTGTTAAAGTAGCGATTACTATCGGCGCAGACTCCCCGGCTCCGACGGCTCTGAAACCCGATAATGGATCAGAGAAGGAGCAATGGGGGCAATGAAAGGGGCTGAGGCAAGAGCACTCCCAACTGCATCTGGGCCTGGAGGACGCGACGCATCATCCGGTCCATGTCCACATCCGAAAGGCTCCTAGTTGACCTAGAAGAAGCCGCCAAGGCTGGCCAGGAAGGCCGCCTCAATGACCTTGAAGGTGACCGGGTCTCCTCCTCCGGCTCCAGAGAGAAACATGGAAAACGGAGCCGAGAGGGGCAAGATCCAGAGACCTTCAAGGAAGAAAAATGCTGCTTAGCCGGAGGGGCCGAGGGAGCAGAATCGGCCCGCCGCTTATGGCTCCTATGCCTCTCCCTGCCTCTTTCCTTCTCTCTATGCCTATCTTTCTTACTGTCGTCCCTCTCTCCCTGGGACACAGTGGGAGTTTGAGTCCCGGCCAGGGGAGCAGGAAAGTACAGTTGTGTACCTACCATAAATGTAGATGTTCGAGTGTATTCACTGTTGCAGTCATTACACTTGGGTTATCCTGCTGGCAGGCGACCCACAGTCAACCCGAGTTCCAAAGTCTTGGTCCGGCGTCGGTTGCTGTTGCCCCTTCCCTGACGTCAGTGCACCAGGGGTATAAAAGTTGCAACCGATGCCATTTTCTTCAGTTTTTTGTGCCCCAGATGTCAGGTGCACCCAGATAGGAAGGCTGAAAAGATAAGAATATGCCAAACAACCATGCATAAATTACTATAAACATTTACTTCATCTACAAGCAAATACATCACATAGGTTGTATAGAGTTGAGGAGTACAGAATAGTCCCAGCAAAGAGGGGGATGGTGGGTGGGTAACCTGGACTGCAACAGTGAATACACTCAAACATCTACATTTATGGTAGGTACACAACTGTACTATGTTCATCGTGTTTCACTGTTGCAGTCATTACACTTGGGTAGAATCAAAAATCTGAGGTTGGGTGTCTGGGTCTAGATTGGATTTGGCGAGGCTAACAAGCCCTGCAGAACTGCAGTGGCAAAGCCTGCTCTGGATTTGGAGTAGAGAGGTAGGTGGTAGTGCTTGGTAAAAGTGTGCACTGAGCTCCAGGTTGCAGCTTCTAATATGTCTTTGGTTGGTACCCCTCTGAGGAAAGCTGCTGAAGTGGCTGCTGCTCTGGTAGAATGAGGCCTAATGCCCTTAGGCACAGATTTGCCATGTTGTGCATAACAGAAGCGGATGCAGTGTCCTATCCATTTAGAGATTGTCTGCTTTGTAATCGGTTTTCCTTGTGATCCTGCAGCATATGCTACGAACAGTTGCTCAGTTTTTCTGAAAGCTTTTGTTTTGTCCAAGTAAAATCGTAGCTGCCTGTGTATATCCAAAGCATGCAGAAGTCTTTCCCCTTTATTCTGGGGATTTGGGTAGAAAGTTGGCAAATGAATGGTTTGGTTTAAGGCTACATTGGAGACCACTTTTGGCATGAATGTTGGGTTTGTCCTAAGAGAAACCCTGTCCTGATGAAAAATGAGGAAAGGTTCCACAGCCATGAAAGCCTGTAACTCCGAGACTCTTCTTGCTGAAGTTATTGCTAGGAGCAGAGCAGTTTTCCATGACAAGAATTTTAGATAAGCTGTGCTGGCTGGTTCAAATGGAGGCAGTGTTAGTTTTTCTAAAACAAAATTGAGGTCCCAAGTAGGTATTGGTGCTCTCCTAGGGGGTCTTATATTCTTTGCCCCTCTGAGGTACTGTCGTAGTAGAGGAAGTGAAAAAATAGGAGGATCCATATTGTAATGAGCTGACATGGCAGAGGCATGGATTTTAATAGATGAAAAAGATAGGCCTTTGTCCAACATCTCAGTCAGGTATTGCAAAATATGAGGTATATTAGGGACCAGTGGGTCGAGCCCTTGTGCCTGGTTCTAAGCACAGAATCTCTTCCATTTTTCTGCATAAGATTTCCTAGTGCTGGGTCTCCTGGCTTCCAAAATTACATCCATAACAGCTTTAGAGAGAGGTGCAGTCTGAGTGGCTACATTATCTGCCATGCTGCCAGGTTTAAGTTCTGAGTTGACTGTGCAGAATCTGACTGTTTTGCTGTGTCAGAAGATGAGGGATTTGAGGTAGAGGCCAAGGTGGGCCTTGGGACAAAGTCTTTAGGATTGGGTACCAGTGCTGGCGTGGCCAGTCTGGTGCAATCAGGATCATTTTTGGCCTCTCTTGTCTGACTTTTAGAAGCATCTTGGTGAGAAGAGGCATCGGAGGGAAGGCATAGACTGTCAGGTTTTTCCAGCTGAATGATAGAGCATCCACTTTCCATGCTTGAGAGTGATAAGTCCTTGTGCAAAATTTCTGTATTTGGCAATTGTGAGGGGAGGCAAAAAGATCTATGTCTGGGCGTCCCCATTCCCTTGTTATTATGTTAAACACTTGTGGATTTAGCTTCCATTTGTGAGGATCCATGAGATTTCTGCTTAGTTTGTCTGCCAGTGTATTTTTTGTTCCTGGCAGGGATTGTGCTTGCAGATGTGCCTGGTAGGTCAGTGCTGTGTTCCACAAAGTCATGGCTTGTCTGCATAGGGAGTAGTAATGTGTGCCCCCTTGCTTGTTTATGTACCACATAACTGTGGTGTTGTCCGTTTTTATTAATAGTTGTCCTGGATGTATTAGGTCCTTGAAGGCTGTCAGGGAATTCTGTACAGCTAGCATCTCTTTTTGACTGATGTGAAGATACATTTGTTCCTTGGGCCACGCGCCCTGAATACATTTTCCTGCCATATGTGCTCCCTAGGCATAATCCGATGCATCCATTGTTATTGTTTGCCTGGCTGTAGGTAAGGTGAAAGGCTGTCCCTTGTCGTGGTGACAGGCCTGGGACCATCATTGAAACTCCTGTTGTAGGCAGGGAATCAAGGTTATGATTGTCTCTAGGCTGTGACAATGCTGAGTCCAAACACTTTTTAGATACCATTGTAGTTTCCTCATATGCAGTTTTGCATATGGAATTAGTAGAATGCAAGATGCCATGAAACCCAGGGCTTGCAGAATTTTTCTTGCAAGGAGCTGGGTCTTTGTTGCCATCATTTGAAAGTAGTGAGTCAGTTGCCTTTGTTTGTCTGGCATGAGATAAGCCATCTGGGCAGTTGTATTTAAGCTTGCACCCAGGAATATTATCTCTTGAGAGGGCACTAGTTTTGATTTCTTTTCGTTTACTGTGTACCCTAGGCAAATTAGCAATCTTTTTACAAACGCCAGGTGCTTTAGAAGAATGTCCTTGCTCTCTGCTTGAATAAGGCAGTCGTCCAATTAGGGATACATTTGAATTCCTTTTTGTCTGCAAAATGCAATTACTGGTGCCAGGCATTTTGTGAAAACCCTGGGTGCAGTAGATAAGCCAAAGGGCAGTGCAGAGAATTGGTAATGCATTGAGCCTGCTATAAATCTGAGGTATCTTCTGCACGATTGTCTGATTGGGACGTGCAGGTATGCCTCCTTGAGATCCAAAGTAACTAGCTAAGCCTCCTTGCCCAGCATGAGCAGTTGTTATTGTAGTGTTAACATTTTGAATTTTGGAACATCCAGGAAAGTATTTAGGATTGACAGGTCCAGTATTAGTCGCCAGGCTTTGTCTTTTCTGGGTACTAAGAAACGTCGTGAGTAAAATCCTTGGCCCTGTTCTTCTTGTGGAACTCTTTGAATAGCTCCCATATCCATAAGAGCAGCAATCTGTTTTTGTGCCTCTGAACATTGGTTTTGTGGCAGGTTTGGCATACCTTTTGGTTTTGGAAGCGTGTGGAAGTGGAACCTGTACCCCTGAGAAACTATATTCAGCACCCATTGGTCTTGGGTGATCATGTACCAATTTTTTGAGAAAAGTGCTAGCTTTCCCCCTAGGGGTGCTATCAACTGCTAAGAGCTTGGCATTTGCAGAGGGAAGTCATTGTGACTGTTTCCTATAAGGTTGTGATTTGTCTTCTCCTCCTTTGGGGGCTGAAGCACCCCATTGTTTATGTCTGTAGGAGCCTTGGGGCTGAGATCTGCCTCTTGGGCGTCTGTATCTGCCTCTTTGTGGCCTGTCTGACACTGGAAAGGACCAATTTTTTGAAGGCCAGTTTCTGCTAAATCTAGGTGGTTGAACCTGTAAGAAATCTTTCACAGTTTGCATTGACTTTGCTTTATCCTCCATTTTCTTTAACACCTCATCTGCCTTAACACCAAACAAAGTATCATGCTGTAGTGGAGCATCCAATAATTTTACTTTAACATGGTCAGGTAAACTTTGTTCTTTCAACCAAGCATGTCTTCGAATAACTGAGCCTGTAACTGCGGCTCTACAAGAAGCCTCAAATGAATCAAAACCACATTGCAGAGTATGCTTTCCCACTTGTTCAACTGCATGCAATAAATCCTGTATTTCTTTACTGTCAGGACTTTCTATATTTGTAACCATTTTCTGCTTTAACAATGACATGAGATACTGTTGATAATTAAGCATGTGAAACTGACAGTTTAAAGCTCTTACAGCTAATGTAGCAGAAGTGTAAACTTTTTCCCCCCATCTGTCCAGAGCTCTGGAATCTCTATCTGAGGGGACAGGATTTTTGGCAGTGGAAGCTTTAACCCCTTTAGGACCCTGAGAAATTGTTTCTGGGTCTGCAGCAGGGGTTTTGTAAAGAAATTTATGAGAGTCAGGGACCCTGTAGTACCTGTCTGGCTTTACTGGTGCAGGGGGTAAAGAATCTGGAGACAGACTGGATTCAGAAAAAACATCATCTACAATATCAAGCACAGGGGGGATAGCCAGGGGCCTGTGCTGAGTCAATAAAAGGACATCTCTGAGCCTTTTCTTGGATTCTGAGTAATCCTGGCACTCCCAATGGAAATGCTCCCTCATGGTGTGCAGGGTTTCCCCACAAGAGTAATCCTCAGGCAGTGAGGCTGAAGGAATGGACTCTTCAGCATCAGAGTCCTCATAGGGAGGGAGAGAATAGCCCTGGTTAGAAGAAGAATCAGAGGAAATGGAAACCTGATCAGAGGAATCATAATCAGTGTGTTGCCTAGGCCTTTTGTAAGGAGGGGGATGGGAGCCCCTGATTAAAGTAATAAGGTCTTCGGCCATTTTAAGCATCTGTTTCTTAGGCATGGATGACTGTTCTGGAGAATGCTGCACTTGTTTCCTTGTCTTTAATGGTGTTTTTGACTTTGCCTTTGCTGCTGTAGTAGCTTTAATTGTAAGCTGTGAAGGTCTGAAAACACCCTCAGAAGCCGGTGCTTGCTCAGCGGCTCCGGACCCATCTGAGGGTATAGTTTCCGTAGGCCCAATACCTTGACTTTCCACATGCCTCGGTGTCTCCACGTGGCTGTCGGTTACGGCCTGTGGCTCTGAGGTAGCGGGTGTCAGGGGCTGCGAAAGCGCCTCACTGAGAACTGGAGAACCAGCGACTGGCCTAGAAGAGGCTTCGTCGTCGGTTGTGGACCTTGGATGCCTGTCTTTTTCTTTGCGTTTTTTATACATTCCGGTCGTCGGTTGTTCCGACGACATTATGTAATTAAATCTTCATCTAAAATAATGTAAAGCAAAATCAAACCGACGTTTGATAGTGTGTTTATTGAATCTAGCACAAAACCAACAACTAGTAACGTCGTGGTCGGGGCCTAGGCAAGAAATACAGTACGAGTGAAAGTCCTTATAAGGTATTTGCTTCCCACAAGAAATACAATTATTAACTTTTACTGACATTGGTCTGGAGCAAGAAAAAGTTTCCCCAACGGGTCCTTAGCTTTATTGAAGACTTCGGTTCTGAAATTCAATTTTGAAAATCTCAGGAGTCGGCCGTCCGGCACTTGCGAACTGCTTTTGCTTCGGGCACCGCGCGGCAAGAAAGACGGAAGAAAATGGCGTCGGTTGCAACTTTTATACCCCTGGCGCACTGACGTCAGGGAAGAGGTGACAGCAACCGACGCCGGACCAAGACTTTGGAACTCGGGTCGCCTGCCAGCAGGATAACCCAAGTGTAATGGCTGGTGCCACTGAGGGAGAGGAGGAAGAAGCAGAATCCGCGGGCAAAAGTCCGCAAGGATTAACTTTGTCCTCCTGTCCCTCAAAGCCCGGGGGTTGAAGGTGGCACAAATCAGGCAGCCTGATGATAAATGAGCAACCCCCAGGCAAATAACACACTTTGTGTGGCCATCGGCTGGGGACAGCTTATGGCCACACTCAGAGCATTTAGAAAATACGGCCTTAGGGCCTTAAGCCATGACAAGGCACACACACACACACACACACACACACACACACACACACACACACACAGATAAGGGGAAGGGAAAGGTTAAGACTAACTGACTACTAAAGCAATTTAAGTTAAATAAACTAAGGGTCGACTAATACACACACACAGACACACACACACACACACACACACACAATTTTTTGAGAAAAAACAGAGTAAAAAACCCTATGAAACCACTCACAAAACCGCCAGGAGCTCGTCATTCATGCTTCAAGAAGCCGCGGCAAACGAGATCTAAGGACTGGAGTGAGGTAGCAGGGTATTATGGGTAAGGGGGAGGAGCTTGGAGCTCGGATCTCTAGCTTGGAAAGCTGCCGGGTCGGATCTGATACCCACAGGTTGCTGATCAAATGAAGTTAACTACTTCAGATCATGATATTCTTCCTCACCCACAATTTCTGATGAGGAAGGTACCTGCTCGCTAGAAAACAGTTCCAGACAGCAGCTAAAATTGTACAAAGTCTTATATTCCAAGACAAAGTACCCCTGTGTGCATCTGTAAGTTATGAACATAACTGCGTCTGACATTTTGAGGGCTTACACTCACTTGGGCATCCATGTCCTATGAATAAAGGTTGGTTTATTTTCCGACATCTGCCCAAATGAGAGCTCTCCAAGATTTCCCTCACCAACATGGCTGGAAAAAAGACAAAAAGGGAGCAGAATAAATACAGTTTGTCTCGGCAGTTAAAATCAGCAGTATGCCAATAAACTGAGCAGACAACTCAAGTAATGATGCCCTGAGAAGGGGACTTTTATTCAAGGTTTTGAACTTGTCACTGAATTTACGAGTTCTACTAGTCATCACAGCTGGAAGACTCACGACAGTGTCTACCTTCGACATCTTAAAAAATGTGGCTAATTATAAGAGAATGAGAACTTGGGTAGGCGTCACCCCAGCGAGTGGTGACATGAACCTGAACTCTAGCAATGAGTGGCGCAATGTTATGACTCACAGCAACAGGCTTAGCATTACCTGTCCTGGTGACTTCATACCACTGATGATGCCATTAGGATAGTCATAAAGCTCCACAGTCTGAACGCAAGACTTTTTGTCTCCTGGAGACCCTGCATGTTTCTTTACAGGTTCGTACACCTAGTGTTGAGCTGAACAGTTTGTGTGTCTCAAACTCAGGAAGAGTCCAGTTGAGGTGTGTTTATTAAGTGCAGACAATAAACAAAGTACCAAAAAGGCACTACAGACACCTTTTGGGATCATACAGTGGCAACAAAAGCAATTGCTGGTGACTTTCTCAAGGTGCATCATTATCCTAAACAAAATCAATTTAAGTACTCTGATAAAAATGCTGTAATAAAGACAGGTGAAAAAAGCAAGTGCCAAAACTACAGTGAGATACTAGAAAACTTCTCATTTATTTTCACACATAAAAAATACAAGTACAAGTTGCTCTCTTTTTTTTAGCCAGGCTGCTGTTTAACAGGCAGAGCTTGACACTGTAGCTTCATTGTGTAGGGGCATCCAAGCGCTGAAAATACTGACCAAGGACAGATATTCTCCTTTAACAACCTGTTACTGCACCTAAATAAATCCTGCAGCAGATATCCATATGATGTGCATCAGACATTAAAAGAAAGTTTATTGGGTTGGAGTACTACAGTTTGGTTAATTTTATGTCTCTATGGCAGGACTGTGATCTTCTTCTCAAGTTTTTGCTGTGGAAACAATAACTGTCGCATGATGTCATCAAGTTCTTCCAAAGCTAGCTGTGCATGTAATACGCAGACTTCGTCTCTGTCGGTCTGCACCACAAACTTCAGTAACCGGTACAGATTGCGCAGTACGTCAGCAAGAACCTAAGGAGAAAAAGATATTAGTTATTAAATTTTAATTTATGTAAAACATTTGAAATATCACACAGGTGCCATACTAATTAAGTCTAATGAGTTTCAAATCAAAGTATGTCAAAGTTTAAATGGATTATGCCACTTCCTGTCACCACTGGAATAACATATTTTCCTTAAGGTGTCAGGACATAAATAAGACTGAAAATGGTAAAACATTACAAAGGCTGACAAGATGGACATAATTCATCAACAGATGACTAATCGATACTATGTTGTGGAAAGGAAATGTACGGTGCAGATTTATAGCACCGTATCATACTACGCTGCAAATATGAAATGATCTTTACTCATCTGCTTTTTAGTTTAATCTTCGTCTTCAACCCCTTCCAGTACAAGCAAAAGGTGTCAGATGGAGAAATGATACAATCAGCAAGGAGAGTCGTAGTGCCGGAACTGGAGTCATCCTCAGGTCTTGGTGAGTACCTTTCACAGGGTGGACCCTGTTTTTACAAAATTTCACCAAGACAACACTGATATGTAGACTGTATTTTATATAGCATACATCACGGTCAGAAGTAGGTTAAAAAATAAAAAAGACAGTTGGGTGCACAAGTCCCAGGATAAAGAAGTGCACTGGTGATAGGACTAGAAAACAACAACAGTGTAGAATCCTAGAGACACAGAAACATTCCTATAATGGGGTTAGGCCAGGTTAAGGGGGAGGATACCCCCCCCCTGCACACACACACCAGTTGAGTTGTAGAAGTAAATAGTAGTCCACAAAGAAGACAAAAACTGACAGGTCAAAAAGGAGCCATAAAGACGGCAGAGTGGACTATTGAGGATAAGAAAGAAATGATGTATTGTTACTGTTATGTAAGAAGCCCATAATTTCTGGATAGAAGATATTCAAAAAGATTTAAGAGAGAAATTAGAGGAAAGAAAAATACTTGCACAAGTAAAACGGTCAAAAGCTTCAAATGCAAATGTGTGTTTATTAATAGAACAGATTCATGAAAAACATTATACAGACCAAGAAACCCTGGAATTTATGAAAAAAGAAGCAACTGAGGCAGTGCAAATATATAAACAATAAAACCAAGAGATTTTTGAAAACTATAAAAAAAGAAACATGGACATGGGAAAGAGAGAGATCCGATATGGTGTAATATCTGTACAAAGGAGAAAGCCAAACTAATCAATACAAAAAAGCAGCTCCAAAAGACATTTGAAGGGAAATACAGGCAAAGGTACCCATATATGGGAAATTTGTAGGTTACATCAGCATTTCAAAATGCAGAATATCAGTTGGCCAACACGTAAATGTCGAACTACGACATTGCTGAACAGCCAAATCACCGATTTCTTCCTAATGGACAGAAAGCGGTTGGCTGTTTCCATACACCTGCCTTTTCCCTGACTTTAGTGGGGTCTTGGAGTTAGAATAATTAGTTAGGGGGTGAGTGGGGGGCACAGCCCCCCCACTTAAGAATGTTTGTTTGTGTTTGGCGTTGGTGTTTGGTCAACCGATTTCTTTCCCTTGGAAAGAAATGAGTGATTTGGCCATTCGGCAATGTCGTATGTTCGACATTTATGTGTCGGCCAACTGGTATTCGTCATTTTCGTCTTTCGAAATGCTGATATAGACTCGAAATTTCATAATACAAAAAATAAGATCAGAAAGGGGGAACGCACAACAAAAGATTAGTAAAAATAGAAGTTATGTCCTTACCATAACGTTCCATGTGGAGTGTTCATCTCGCCTTTGTTCTTACACCTGGGTTCGGAGCCGATCCTCGGCTCCGTGTCAGCCGCTTGGCAAAACTCTGCATCGAGAAGAAGCTCGAGACCAACCTATCTCCCACAATCCCCCTCTGCCTTTACCTCAGATCTAGTTTGCAAACAAACCAGAACTCTACGGGAGTGAACATAACACATACATGCTAAAGCATAGCTGAAACACAGCCACAACAACTGAACAAAAGCAGAAGCGGGAGAACCAAACCAGACACCTAAACTGGACGTTCTTCCTGAGGGTGGGAGGGTGGGAATGTAAGAACAAAGGCGAGATGAACACTCCACATGGAACGTTATGGTAAGGACATAACTTCTATATGTGAAAGTGTTCAATCTCGCCGTTTGTTCTTACACCTGGGTAGCGTCCCTAGCTCCGTGTTCCTGAGGAACTCACAGGAGAACGTTCCTGAGCACAGTGGAACCAAAGGTTGCCCTGTCCCTGGAAACCCTATCACTTTGTAATGAGTAATGAATGTATGTGGCTTAGACCAAGTGGCAGCCGCACAAATAGTGTCCAATGGTACGCGGGCCGCATGAGCCAGGGATGTAGATATTGATCTTGTAGAATGCCCTTTGGGCTTGACAGGTAAGCTCTGCTCAGAGGCAGTATAAACAAAAATAATACAATCGGAAAGCCATTTGGAAAGGGTTCGTTTCGCTTCAGAACTGCCATGCCCTTTCTGCTGTCTGCAAAGGCTATAAAGAGCTGATCTGTTTTTCTGTGATCCTTTGTTCTATCCAAGTAAAACCTGAGTTGTCTATGAACATCTAACTTGTGTAACATATATTCCAACTTATTGGAATGGTTCTTGAAAAATGTGGGGAGCTCAATGGACTGATTAATGTTATTGACGGAGCAAACTTTGGGAAGAAAGGATGGATTAGTGCGAAGAGATACTCTATCAGGGTGAAAGATCAAATATGGGTGTTTAACGGAAAGAGCTTGAAGTTCCGATACCCATCTGGCTGATGTGATAGCTACCAGAAAAAGGGTTTTCCATGACAAAATCTTCAAAGAACAGGAAGAGGCTGGTTCAAAGGGTGGTAGCATTAGCTGTGATAATAGAAGGTTCAAATTCCAAGGTGATGTAGGAATCCTAACTGGTGGCCTGATATGGAAAGACCCTTTTAGAAAGGCCTTACAAAGTCTATGAGCCATAAAAGGCGCCCCATTTTCTCCCACATGAAAGTTTGAAATGGCAGCCAATTGAACTCTCAAAGTGGCAGGAGAAGCTCCTTGGTGGAACAGTACGGATAGAAACTCCAAGACTCTGTTTAGTGGGGCTATTACGGGATCCAATTGTTGTGTAGTTGCCCAGTGTACAAAACGCTTCCACTTACTAGTGTAAATCTTTGTAGTGGAAGCCTTATGAGAAGCCACTAGAATATTTTGAACTGCAGGGGAAAGAAGATCAGACCTGGCTAAGAAGGGAAGCGGAGCAGCCAAGCTGCTAGTCTGAGGGAGAGAAGCGACGGGTGGGGAGCCCCTGACGAGTGGGTCAGTAGATCCGGGTCCAGGATCCAGGGTTCCCGAATTTGGTGTGCTTGAAGAAAGGGAAACCAAATTTGACGAGGCCAGAATGGGGCAATGAGGATTATTGTCCTCTCCAGGTTGTTGGCTTTCTGTAGAAATTTTGCAATCAGAGGAATAGGAGGAAAGGCGTACAGGAGGCCCGGGGGCCAATCGTGAACCAGAGCGTCCCTGGGGACCTCCCCTGGAGGGGGTAATAGGGCAAAATATCTTCTGCATTTGGCGTTCATTGGAGACGCAAACAGATCGCAGCAAGGCTGGCCCCACTTGTGAAAAATTTTCTTCGCAATTGATTGTTTGAGGGACCACTCGTGAGGTAACAGGATGGCTCTGCTCAACCTGTCCACTATGACGTTGGATAACCCCGGGATGTGCGTTGCTATCAGAAAGCGACCCGTGGACTCTGCCCATTGCCAAATTCTCATGGCCTCTCTGCATAGTTGATAAGACTTGGTTCCCCCTTGTTTGTTTATGTACCAGACTACGGACATGTTGTCCGACTGAACTGCAATGGTCCCTAGAGGAAGAAGGGGAGAAAAGTGTTGCAACGCTAGAAACACTGCCCTCATCTCTAGAACATTGATGTGCAGATTGTACTCCAATTTGGTCCATTCGCCTTGGACTGTCTGTCCCTGAAAGACGCCCCCCACCCTATCAGGGAAGCGTCCGTGGTCACCGTAGCTGTCGGCGTGGGTAGCACAAATGGTCGTCCACCGGAGAGATTGCAAGCCTGAAGCCTTCCTTTTGTAGATTATTTTAAAACTTTATATTTCATCACATGAGGAGCTGAAAGCACAACTGCAAGAGGACACAATTTTCTCAGATGATGCAAGAATGTCATAAAAACCCAAGTCTCACTAGTCTTATATGCAAAGTCATGGAAACATTATCATGGAAATAATCAATAATGACATACTAAACCTCCTGACATGAGATCCAACCCAGTTAGGTTTCGTCAAGGGTAGGTCATGCCTACTCAACCTGGTGGACTTCTTTGATAAGGTCAACAAACCAGTGGATGAAGGCAAAATGGTTCATACTGCCTATCTTGACCGACCAAGGCATTTGACACAACACCCCACTTGGGCATTGTTGACAAACACAGGAGGTTAGGTACAAACCCGTATGTCACCCAGTGGATAGCCAAATGGCTCACAGACAGGACCCAAGAAGTTAGAATTGGGGATTCCACCTCTACAAAGAGGCCAGTCACAAGTGAAGTCCCTCAGGGACTGGTCCTTGGACCATTCCTTTTTGGCAATTACTTCTCTGAAGTCAAGGCCAGTGTCAATGGCCTCTGGCTGACTAAATTTGCAGATGATTGCAAATTAGGAGCTGTCACTGAATCCTGCACTGACGCAAATGTTCTCTAGGAAGGGCTGACACAGACAGACAATTAGTGATAGCCATGGACTAAAACTAAATGCCAGGAAATGCATAATAGTATCCTTCGGGAAGTCATCCACCCCAGGTAACTATCATACTGGCAATGCACCCCTTAGAGATGACCCAGTAGTCAGCGAATTAGGGACACACAGACAGTAGTCTACAGTAGTGAGGAATTCATTCTACTTTGTGCAACTTATAAACAAAGGTCGAAGGAGGTCATTGTTCCACTGTATTAAGCATACATCAGATTTATCACAGAGTACAATGATCCCTTCACAGCAAGTACCTAACCAGGCATATCCAACAATTGGAACAATCACAGAGGTTCCTCACTAACAGAATACAGGGTGTAAGTAAAATGTCCTATGTAGACCACCTCAAGGCCCTATCCCTGTATTATGTCTTCTACAGGCTGTTGAGGGGGGCATCTATGCCTGTTAGACCCCCAACACTGATGGACCTCCTGCATACCCACAAAACAAACAGCACCAGAATTACCAGTTCTACAGACTTTAACCTTGTTTTTTTATATAAGTAGGACCTGCACAGGCAAGGTTTAAGTCTGTAGAAATGGTAAGCACAGTTCCTCCCTAACCTAATTCAAGTGTTCATAGCTTCATAGGTTGATACCAGGCTATCTGCCCTAGGGCATTTATAAGCCTAGCCAGAGTGTGTTTGGCTTTCGCCACCCTTTTAGATTAGTTGACTGTGCCTCTGTATAGTAGGTCACAGAAGGCAGCCCTTTTAGGGTTAGTTTACTGTACCTCTGTCAAGCAGGGACACAGAAGAGATCCCAGAGGTAAACTTACGATCTCCCATCCACTCGTCAAGATTTCTCTTGAAGAGGGTCAGTGAGGGGCTCTGTTATAACTTGGACAACTGGATGGGGAACAAGAAATTCATCCCTAGTTTGGCACTTATGTCTCTAATGGTCACAGGCAACCTGTAAATGGTTCATCTCCCAGGCCCCTGCTTGTAAATGTTTCATCTCCTAAGCCCCTGCCTACACTTATCAAGGGTACCAGAACTTGTCAGAGATTTGGGATGCATGGCTACGCTTAAAAATGCCCTTGTGGTCATTAGCCTAGTGAACACCTACAAACCTATATGGTCTTGACAATTGTGCAAAAGCAGCATTTAAAGCAGAAAAGCTGTACCACCAATAAAATCTCAGTCTGGGACAGAAATGTGATATAAAGGAACTTGAGCAGGATGGAATGCATATATATTAGGGAACTGATGAGGGATTGACAATAAAACAAACAAATCAGAACAAAACTCATTAAGGGATATTTTAGAAGACTACAATTAATACTGAAAACAGCCCTGATATCTAAGAACAAAGTCTAACCTATAAATCAATTTGCTACTTCTGTTCTAACTTACAGTTTTTGGGGTGATTGTCCCCAAAAGGTATTGAATAAGTTGTACAGGAAAACAAGAAAAATACTTCACACTTATCAAATGATATACAAAAATCAGTGTATATCAGGATTATATATTCCTCATTCTGTAGCAGATATGTCTGTAACTTTAAAACTACACGATCCTCTGGACAAGTGCTTATCTTTCACATGCGGTTTACATTTTTCATTAAAGCTTTGCCCGACTACCCATGTAATACCTATTTACACTACATTGCTTAAGCGGAGCCTTAGAGCTTTTTTTAAAAACTCCTGTAGCGTATTCTAGTGTAAAGTATAAGCAAGTATTCCTGATCATTTGTCGCATTTTCCATTGCTGTAATAGCTAAGCCTACAAAGCGACTCACTCCAGGGACTGTTTCAATCGGTGGTAGTGAACGCCAAATTTTTAAAGTGATATTCCCCTTGCAGGGGTAGAGTGGGATTTTTCCCCTAACACTCTGTTTAGCTATTACACTATCTATTTATTTTGTAGTCTACTTATCTCAGCGTATTTTTACTACTATTAGAGACATATAAATATACTGTGTAATTTTTTTTAACTTGTTTGTACATCGATTATTGCTACTTCCATTAGCGAATGCAACTCAGTCTTTTATTCTAAACAGTCGACTGAGTTTGTAGCTTAGAGCGTATTAGAGCTTTTGATTCACCAACAAGAATACTTTTAGAATGTAACATTGTACGCTGTATTAACCTGTTTTCCAATTGTATGTGTTGTATGCCTCACCCCTTTTTTTTTCCTTCACTATATTACTAGCTGTGTGCCTCGGCTTGCCCCTACACCAGACAACTGAATATTATCTGCTGGACGCCACAGAAATAAACCTAATTAAAGAAGTAGCTACTGGCTCCCTAGAAACTTTCCCTTCCTATAAACCAGTGAAAGTATGTATGGTTATAACTATGTGTCATTTGCAACTTGATAAATGTCCAAGCTTCTGCTAGATTAGTCTAAGCTTCCTAGTCTAGGTAGCCAGCAGCCAAACCCCCCCCCCCAACTAATTAATCTCCTGCAAGTATCCCATCGCCTAAAGAAGGCCTAGCTCTTGCAATTAAATTCCTGACCACTAGGTGGTGTCACTCTATAAGCTACTCTATACCAAGTTGCTACACTTGCTAATCCTACCTCTAGCACATTGTCGCCAGCTTTTCCACTTACTTTTTTACCATCTCTCCGTGTTCCAAGTACCCTTCTTACCTACTACTTCTCTAACAGCTTTATTCTCTTCCCACCAACTTCTTTTTTCCCTCATTTTCTCCCTCTCAAACTCCCATTCTACCAAACTTACCTGCTGAATTTTCTCAGACTTCACTGTCTTCCTCGACAGAACTCTCTCTTGTCTATACCCACTCCGTTTGCCCTGCAGGCTCACTCCGCTCCCCTACCTTACCCCCAAATCTCACCCACCCCCAGTGCTCCTGCACTTATCCACCTACAGACCACACCCCTCCTTAATTGCACCTATCACATACAACACATAATTAATAAACCCATCCCCTTTCTTCAACAACCTGCACACACTACCTATCTCTAACCACTCCTTTCTCCTAACACATAACCTACTACCTTTTCTCTACAATACTTATATTTCTAACCTACCACGCCTCTATTCAAATCGCAATCCCTAGAATGTATATCACTACAATCCCCCAAAAATTCATATTTTAATTTGGGCATTCTTATTACCCCCTCTAGTCACCTCCTATCTCCTTACCTCATATGAATATTCCCTTAATGATACCCTTCCACTACCTTCCAAGCACACCTCATCACCAACAACACCTTCTTCTTACTACTTCCTAAATATCATTTTCAAACCCTGCTACCAATTGGCAAAATATCATCAACTTACACATATTACATTCTCTACCTAAAAACTAAAAGATTATTTGATTTCTATGGCAAGCCACAACAACCTAAACTTAGAGCACCCCTTCAATCTCTATTAGATGGCGACATCCACCCAAACCCTGGCCCTAACAATCTCCCTACCACAACAAATAACTACCAAGATAATTCTATAACCCTACCACCTACCAAACCTACCAACTCACTCTCAATTGCACATCTAAATATACGCAGTATATGCAACAAAATTGCTCAACTTCATGCACTCTTACAAGCTCAGCCATTTGATATCCTATGTTTATCAGAAACATGGCTAAAACCTTCCATTAAAGACAACAAAATCTCCCCACCTGGCTATAATATTATCAGACTCGACCGTACTCCCATAAAAGGAGGAGGAGTAGCAATCCTCTATAAAACTGAGCTATAAATCAGTACACTTAATCTTAACTTACCCACAAACCCTAGTGCAGAAATAATATTCTTCAAACTGCAGCTAAATACAAGTAAAGCCATAAACATCATCTGTGTTTATCTTCCCCCAGGAAACAACTGTAATATTCTAGAGGATATTCTTAGATGGCTCTCTAGTCATATCCCACAAGAAACAATAATTCTTGGGGACTTTAACATTAACTGAAGCTCCTGCACAAATGCCAATCCCACCATCCATATTAATCTATACAGCTTCTCACTACTAATAAATTCCCCAACCAGAAACAACAAAAGGAATAACAAAGCAACCACCTTAGATTGGATACTTACTAATACCCCACAGCAAACCTACACTACAGGCATCCTTCCTGATGACCTTAGCGACCAATCTCTAACATATATTACCAGACATAAAACCAACATAACATTCCCAAACACCTTCCGAATAATACGCACAAAAAGGCATTTTAACCCAGAACTTTTCCAAGCAGAACTTAATCAATGTAACTGGACACCATTAAAAGCTCTTCTTCTAAACAAAGCCGTGGAATACTTTAATTCTACATTCTTAGCCATCTTGGATCAACATGCTCCAAATCGTTCTATTAGAATCCATGCCAAACCAGCCCCATGGCTTACTAACAATACTAAACAGAAAATCCTACTTAGAAATAAATACTGGGCAAAATGGCATACTACTAAGGATCAGACAGACCGTCAAACCTTTAGAGAACATAGAAACAGCACAAAAAGAGCCGTCCTGCTAGATAAAAAGAATTATCTCCAACTACAACAAACCTCTATCAGACAACCTAAAAAATTCTGGACTGGTATTAATAATATACTCTACCCAGGCCAATTGATCACACCCAATCCCCAAGGATTTAACCCCAAGAATCCGAAACAAACTGCAAATGCCTTTAATTCTTTCTTCAAAAATACCATCCAAACTCTAGCTAGCCACCTATCACCTGATATATCTAACTTGCCCACTTCTTCTAATAATCCACCCCCACAATTTCACCTCCAACCTGTATCTACATCATACATTTCCTCCCTTCTCCAAAAGTTAAAACCTACCTCCCCATCAGCTGACAAACTCCCAGCAGAATTCTTGCAAAACAGTGCTAAGGCCATTGCCTACCCTATTTCCATTCTGATAAATAGATCGATAAGCGAAGGAGATGCCCCATTAGTCTGGAAAATCTCCCATATCATCCCACTTCATAAAGGGGGAAACTCTAATGATTTCTCCAACTATCGTCCCATAGTTTTACTATTGCCTATAGCTAAAATTATGGAAAAATGCCTCCACAAACAGATACTCAACCACCTTCTCCAAAATAACCTACTTGCTAACTGCCAACATGGCTTCAGACCTTTCCATAGTACCACCACTGCCCTGCTATCCTTCACAAACTATATCAACAACAACCGCAACAACAACTGCCTATCATCAGCAGTCTTCATTGACCTATCCAAAGTGTTTGATATGGTCAGCCGTCAGCTCCTACTGCATACCCCTAAGTAACCATCACCTTCTCCTGCGTACCCCTAAGCAACATTCACCTTCTCCTGCATACCCCTAAGTAACCATCACCTTCTCCTGTGTACCCCTAAGTAACCATCACCTTCTCCTGCATACCCCTAAGTAACCATCACCTTCTCCCGTGCCCTAAGTACCCGTCACCTTCTCCTGCGTACCCCTAAGTAACCATCACCTTCTCCTGCGTACCCCTAAGTAACCATCACCTTCTCCTGCATACCCCTAAGTAACCATCACCTTCTCCTGCGTACCCTTAAGTAACCATCACCTTCTCCTGCATACCCCTAAGTAACCATCACCTTCTCCTGCGTACCCCTAAGTCTCCATCACCTTCTCCTGCGTACCCCTAAGTAACCATCAACTTCTCCTGCATACCTCTAAGTAACCATCACCTTCTCCTGCGTACCCCTAAGTAAACATCACCTTCTCCTGCGTACCCTTAAGTAACCATCACCTTCTCCTGCATACCCCTAAGTAACCATCACCTTCTCCTGCGTACCCCTAAGTCTCCATCACCTTCTCCTCGTGCACCCTAAGTAACCATCACCTTCTCCTCGTGCCCTAAGTAACCATCACCTTCTCCTGCGTACCCCTAAGTCTCCATCACCTTCTCCTGCATACCCCTAAGTAACCATCACCTTCTCCTGCGTACCCCTAAGTAACCATCACCTTCTCCTCGCACCCTAAGTAACCATCACCTTCTCCTGCATACCCCTAAGTAACCATCACCTTCTCCTGCATACCCCTAAGTAACCATCACCTTCTCCTGCGTACCCCTAAGTAACCATCACCTTCTCCTGCGTACCCCTAAGTAACCATCACCTTCTCCTGCATACTCCTAAGTCTCCATCACCTTCTCCTGCGTACCCCTAAGTAACCATCACCTTCTCCTGCGTACCCCTAAGTCTTTCACTTGATTCTCTTTGTCTGACCTGGTTTCCATCTTACCTCGGTAATTGTCAGCAGGCTGTACTCTGGCAAAATGAACTATCAAATCACCTCCCAATCTCCCTCGGTGTCCCATAAGGCTCTATCTTAGGCCCACTATTATTTTCTGTCTTCATCAACGACCTGCAATCAGCAATTCCATACTCCACCTGCATTCAATATGCAGGTGACTCAACCTTAATCTGCTCAGCTACCTCACCAACCGAACTTCAATCACGTACCCAAAAAGCCTTCAACGCTGTTGAACAATGGTTCTCTTACCGCTGCCTCCTTCTAAATCCCTAAAAAACGAAATTGCTACTTTTCACCCCAACCCAAAAGTCCACCCCTGTACAGTTCAATCTCACTTCTAATAATGGTACGCTTATCTCACCTGATCCTACCACTAAACTCCTAGGAATAACAATTGACAACAACCTAAACTTTGATACACACATAAACACGACAATAAAATTAATTAATAAGAAACTGGGATCCCTTTATAGAATCAAACCTTATCTTTCTCCAGAAGCTAGGTCTGCTATAGCTAGAACTCACCTTTTGTCCACTCTGCTCTACGCCGTTCCCATTTATACTAATATCTCTAAAAACAACCTCAAGAAACTAACAACTTCCTACAATAATATTGCTAGATTTGCTACAGGCTCTCCTTTCAGAACCCATCACTGTCTTAATCTTAAACATTTAAACTGGCATGAATTCCTTAACCAACTTCAATTTCACCAGCTTACAATAGCTCATAAGACCCTGTATCAACCTAACAATACTCCTAGTCTCTATAGCCTTATCACACCTTATAATAACCTCAAAAATCTACGTTCCTCAAACAAACTTCTTATTAACACTATTAAATCCAACAACTCAGCAGGTGACTCCTTGTTCTCTAACTCTTTAGGGAAATTATGGAATAAACTTCCTTCCAATATCACAGCTCAGACTTCTCTTTCACTTTTTAAAAAATATCTAAAACAATATCTCAATAATCACTGGCTATGCACCTGTACTACCCCTGACTAATTTCTTCTCCCTCTCTAATATTAACAACCTTTCCTATTGCATACAAATATATGTATATATGTAAAATTTATCTCTGTATCTTACAGAACTGGAATACCATTCTAAAAAAAAAAAAAAAAGTTTTATTGTATTATCTTAAATTCTTTGATTTATTTTTAACAATACTGTATAACTTCTATTCTTTTAGCATCTATTAAATATGTATTACTATGTGGAGCTTTTCTCCCCAGGCCTCTACTGAAAATGGACATGTATCCAGCTAGACTAGCCCAGTCAACAAATGTAAAATAAAATAATAAAAATATGGGCTTCTTTGAATTTGATTACAATATAGATCTAGCGCTTTTGTCCTATATAGGTTCATAGGTACTAGGCTATTGGCTCACGGGTCTATGTAAGCCTAGCCAACAAGGTTCACTGGCTTACGCCACCCAAGAACGTTATTTTCCTGTGCCACTGTCGAGCAGAGACATAGAAGTGATCCCCGGGGTGTATTTCCTATTTCCCATCCACTCATCAAGATTTTTCTTGAAGAGTGTTAATGAAGAACTTTGCTTGACACAGATGGGTAGCCTTTTCCAGAGTATGGGAAGTCTCTGGGACAGGAATTTATCCCTCCAGCATGTCCTGTTTATTGTGGTGACCAGGTTTAGGTCCCTAGAGCGTGTAGCTCAGAGGGATTGGGATTTCTTTAGGTGTAGCATGTCCAACAGCTCTAGGTTTGACATAGCTTTATATGTTAGGCAGAGATCACCTCAGAGTAGGCGATATGCTACAGAGTAAAGCTGAAGTTTTTTGAGGCGGTCAGTGTAGGGCATTTGTTTGAGGCCAGTAATCCTCTTTGTGAGGTACTTCTGTGGCCTTTCCAGCTGCTGCAGATGTCTTGTGAGGTACATTCCAAAAGGGGCATTGTACTCTATAATGGGTCTAATGAGTGTTGAGTAGAGGGGAACAATGACCTCTTTTTTCCTGGATGAGAACCCTTTTATGATGAGGTGTGCCACGTAGAAGGGCTTCCTGAATAATGTGGCGATGTGACTATTAAAGGAGAGACTACTTTCCACCTGGGTCACAAGGTCTCATCACACATTTGGTGTTAAGTAGATTGCTCCCTGTGTGGTAGTTCATGGGTGCAGAGTTTTTACCAAAGGGGTGACACTGCACTTTTTGGCATTGAGCTTGAGGCCATGGCTCTGACACCAAGGATTTGTCTCAGCGAGGCCCTTCTGTAGGATGTCCACATCATTTGGGGACTTGGCTATGGCTCCTAGTTTGCAGTCATATGCGAACTTCATTAGCCAGAGGCCTTCTGTGTTAGCCTGTACTTCAGAGAAGTAGATACCAAACAGGAGAGGTCCCAGGACAAAACCCTGTGGTACGCTACTTGTCACCACTTTGAGGTCAGATTTGGAGTCTGCAACTTTTACAGTGTGGGTTCTGTCAGTGAGCCAGCTGGCAACCCATCTTGTGGTGTAGGGTGAGTTTAGCTACAATTTCAGAATGGGGGATGGTGTCGAAAGCCTTGGCGAGGTCAAGATAGGGTGTGTGAACCACCTTACCCTCATCTATGGCTTTGGTGACTGCCTCAAAGAAGTTGATCAGGTTCAGGAGGCATGATCTGCCTTTCACAAACCCGAACTGGGTGGGATCCAGAGTTTGGAGGTTACCAATGTCTTTGTTTATGAGTTCCATGATGATACGTTCCATGGCCTTGCAGACCATATAATTACAATACAGATCTGCAATCATAGGACTGCATACATATCTGCTGGCTTCACCAAATCCAAACATAGTGAAAGTTTTAAAACATGAGGAAAACAAGTCTAAGATTACTTCCCTGCTTAGTTTAGCAGAAGCATATTGGTGTCATGTGGGAATGGAAATCAAACCTGTTTCAGATGTTGGATTACTCTGGCACATTCTTAGGTTATAACATTAATAAGACAGAAAATAGCGCAGTGGGGATAAACTATACCCAAACAAACAATGTGGCAGAAGTATGGACATTTATAGCTGCCACGGTATGTGAAGTATGTGAGAAAATAGTTAAGGAATACTTTAAAACATCTATTAGTAAAAACAGAGACCTGAAAAAAAAGAATAAAATATTACTATTGTAAGTGGAAATTAAATGGACTGGAATTAGGTCAAAGAGTACAGACAATGCACTGTTTTGTACTGCCATTATTATTGCATCTGTTTTAGGCTTTTTTGACAGACAATCCTGTCAAGTTTCTCAAAGCAATTAGAAATATAATATGAGATTTTATTTCAGACAGTGGTAAACCTACACTGACAAGGGACAAATTGATACTTTTAAAAGCGGTACAGGTTAAGCATCCCTAATCTATATTGATATTAACAGACTGTGGAAATAGATTCACACCTTGCCTTCCAAGATCCAACATCTATAAGATTCTTTTCTTTACATGTCTGGTAAGGATGAAAAGGACTATTAAAAATTACACTCTCCACAGAACTGAGTAAGAGAGCTCAATGGTCACTCTTCTTCTTTCAGCTTTTCCCAGTCAGGGGTCGCCACAGTGGATCATCTGTCCGCTCATGATTGGCAGTGGAGTTTTACGGTGCCGAGTTGCCAGCCCAACTCCCAACCTTCCACAGAAGGCACACGCACAAACACACTCATGCCTAGGGCCAATTTAGAGTGTCCAATCCACCTACAGCATGTCTTTGGGATGTGGGAGGAAACCCACGCGACCACAGGGAAAACATGCAGACTCTGGACAGAAGGCACCCCAGCCGAGAATCGAACCGGAGAACCTCTTGCTGTGAGGTGGCAACGCTAACCGCTGCACCACCGTGGCTGCCCAGCTCAATGGTCCCTAAACATTCATTTTGAGGTTCAAACTCTTGTATATCATCAGGAAAAGATGAGTTCTTTTATCTTTACCAGAAACAGTCATAAAAATTGTTTAAATATGTGTTTCTTTTCTGGCAGGAATTCCAGAGGAAACAGACTCCAAATTGCAAATAATTCCTTCCCTGGGGATTGGCACGCCTTTCTGGCTAAGCAGACAAGATTTTCCAGCCCCTTCCCTTTCCCCCAGGACTAACAAGAGTGGTTCTCCCCTGACTGTCCAAAGCACAGCAACAGCCACAGAGGACGCATCTGACCCTTTGTGCATTCTGGCTGCAGAGACAACACCTGAGGAATCCAAGGAAAAGATGAATGGACCGAGGGACCAGCTTTGGCCACAGTAGTGTCATCCACTTGCAACTGAGGCAAAAAATCTGCCTACTGTGGTGGCAAACACTGTATAACAAAGTTTTTCTTTTGTGGCTTGACGAACATACAACTGATGGACTGGCTTACTGTCTCATGGTCAAGCAGAAGAAGATGCACGACTTCCAGGAATGTTACGCAGTGACCGACTTCCAGGACTGTTATGCAGTGACATGACTTCCAGGAATGTTATGCAGTGACACGACTTCCAGGAATGTTATGCAGTGACACGACTTCCAGGAATGTTATGCAGTGACACGACTTCCAGGAATGTTATGCAGCGACATGATAAAATCTGAAAGCAGTACAAAAGTAATTACAGTCAAGCACTTAAACATCTACAACTAAAACACCAAAAAAAGCAAAATAACCTAACCTTCCAACAGGAAGAAGTTCAAAACAACTTTTTACCCCAAAAGTAAAAAGTGACACTCCCATTTAAAAGTACTGTAAAAGTCACAAAATTCTCCAAAAACTCATTCTCCCAGCTTTAAAATTCAAGTTTCATGGAAAAAGTTTGATTTCTGACAAAAAAATGTGGAAGTTTTTCCTCCCAAAAGGGAACTTATCTGTCCAGCAAAGGAAAGCCATTAACTGACCATCGATCTTCAAAAGCCCGCAGAGGAACACTCCCTTCAGCGGCAGGAAAGCTCTAAAGCACTTGCTGCCCAAACCTGACTTTTTAGTTAGCTCAGCTTGAGCTGATTAATGGTTTGGGTGCGTGGAAGGTGTCCTGAAGCTCTGGAAGCTGGCCAGCGGTTATATCCTAACTCAGTCCATGCAGAAGCTGCTGCAGGTTCTTCATGGGATGGGTGCTGGCTAGGTTTAAAATAAGAAAAGGCACATGGAGCTGAAGGGGGCAAAGGGAGCACATACAGGTTGTTCTTCCACAGTGGAGAAGTCCTGTTTCTTCCAGAAGAGTTCATCTGTCAGGTCTTGAGAAGGTTGTCTGAAGAGAACCTCCCTTAAAAAGGGGCATTATAAACAGACTGCAAGAGTGCATCCTTAAGAAAAGAGAGTTTCTGGTAGATCTTATGCAGGTACATGGCTCAGCCAGTAGTCCTAATCATAATATCAATGCAGGAAAACCTGCAGACAAAGATCACTCTGAACACTGCAGACAGAGTCCTAACCATTTCATTGCTGAGTCCAGACTCATAGAGGCAGGAAAGCCTGACCAATACATAATCCATTAAGGAGGACCATCACCTCAGCAGATGAGAGAGACAGCTAATTACTCTAAGCATCAACATGGCACAGCACAAAATTCTGATGCTCACCCTGTTGACAGCACTCTATAAACAGATGGTAGTCTCTGGGTCATGTGACAGACTGAGGTAATAATATAAAATTCAGAACAAGGATGCCTGGCCAAGATATTGCTACATTTCAGTGAAGGCTTACAGAAAACATCTGTATTTTTTGTGAACCACAGGACATGGCTTTGTTGATGACCAGCTCCATATAGCAGGTATGATGCCAGGTGTCTCGTCTTTCTTCCTCAGTTACTCACAGAGACTTTTCTGGGGGAAGGAAATGGAGACTGAAACCGGTTTACTGAGAAGCTCATGACAGACAAGATTTCTCCAAAAAAGGATGTTCTAGGGAAGCAGTAGGGCATGGGTTTCTCAATTCCATTATTTGTTTTGAACCTGATACCCTATTATGCTAGTTTCTGCATCTCCTAACAGGAAGCAAAGGAAGAAGATGCCCACTAACCACCAACTTCAGCTCCAGCTGGGACAAGTCTGAACATGCCCGACATGCATGGGATCAGATAACAAGAAGCTGCTGTTTGGGAGTAGGCCTGCCGAAGGTAGCATCATGTCACGAGAGGTCTACAGTGGTGATAGTACAGGTATTACACCTTATTCCCAAGGGAACAATGCCACAATCATGTGCACAAATTTCACCAGACCTGAAGTATCTGCCTGAAGGTGAAGGCTAAAACCACAAATTCCACTGACAGAATGGACTGTCTTCTGTGTGGACAACTGAATTCTGTTGAGCTTGCGGACAGACTTAAGAATAAGATTCCTCTGCTCTGAGTATTACAGCCAAGATAAGGCCATGACACTCATGGGTCCATTTCCCACAATCAGGACCGGTGTGAGTGTGACATGGCAAATCAACTAAGATAGATATGCAGTGCCTACAAAATGGGCTGCACCCCCCAAGATAGTTGTGGAAGGTGTCTCTCCTCTGGCCCATCACTGTCAGATGATTCAGAAGATAGGGGACACAAGTGCATTCCTGCTAACTGAGGATGGCCTACAATATGTGTGGATCAGATGGCCTTTTCTGAAACTTCCTTAACTACCAGTGTGTTTGAATCAGACGTCCGCAATTTCTCTGGCTTACTGATGCTGCTGAAACAGAGCAAGGAAACTTTCCAGTGATCTCCACTCTGAACACTTTCTACCTCTGTTTTCATCAAGATTTTCTTCCCTGCTGTCTGTTGGGTGGCTGGAATGAATTGAGGCAGATAAAGTAAAGCTTCACCACTTGCTTCTCAACCAAGCGGTGTACCGAATGCCTGTAAGGAGGTCTTGAGTCGTCATCTCGACATGTAAACACTTAGAATGACTGAGGGGAACTTGGGTCATCATCTCGATGACACGTAAACACGTAGAAAGCTTTAGTTCTTCAGACATCAAATACAGGAACTTTTCCAATATGTAAGTCAAGAATGAAATCAGAACTAGTAGCAGAAAGGAACTTGGTAGCTCAGGGGATGGAGACAATGTTCTACTAGGTGCATGATGTCATGTTGCCCAATGGATTAGAGCATAAACCCAAAATGTGGCAGCTTGCTAGAAAAATCTGCCATACTAGGAAGTGAAGAGATGAAAACAATTGTAGGCCCATTAAGGAGGGTCCTTGGATGTTAGTAGTAGAGCTATTACCAACTATGGAAGACATTTCATCTTGAGCTGTATGGCAAACCTCTTGCACAAAGCAGTTCCTGCCCTGACCTGCACCAACTTAGATGCCGCCTCAATATAGTTTCACAATTTTAGTTTCTCCAAGTCTTTTGAGTTTCTAATACCATGACAGGAATGGACCCAATTCCTAAGTCCAAGGAAAATTAAAGTTCATGAAATTAGTATTGCTTCAGTCTTTCATGTCAGCCAGAAGTGCTCTTTGCAGCACCTGCAATGTGCCCAGTAATGACTCCTTCTGCAATTCATATAGGGTTACATGTATGGGTAACATATCCAAGTACGACTGTAAATTCTTTTTTTATAAGACCCATTGCTCCTACTACTAGTGGAACTGTCTGGGTATCTTTCTTCCACATTGCTCTCGTTTCTGCCTGCAAATCCTGATATTTTTTGACTTTGTGTCTCTCTGTACACAAGACACTGTAGTCACTGGGTGCGGCGATTTCAATGATCAATGCTACTTTTGTCTTCTTTTCATGAACTACTATATTGGGTTTTCTAGCATCTATCTTTTGAACTCTTGGTAATGGGTAATCATATGTGATGTAGACTTCATAAATTTTTATTATGCTTTGTGTTTCTAGCATTTTTCAGCCACTTCAATACCATAATGTTTGCACAATTCCCAATGCAACTGTCTTGCCACATTATTATGCCTTCAGTATACAGTCCTTCTGTCAATAGTAAGTCACAACCAGCAATGAGGTGTGCGACTGTTTCCAATTCAGTTTTACAAAGCCTACATTTGACTGTTTCTCCCACGTTAAATGGACTTTGTAAACCAACGTGTACGTAGCCCACTATCTTGTGTCGCCAGTATTAACCTTTCATCTCTTGGTTTGAGTTCGCCTCTCCTTAACCATTCCTGCTTTCGATCCAGATCAACATGAGGTTTTTCCAGAAGTTTTCTATACTCACAATTATATTTATGCATTTTCCACATCTCTTACCTTTTCATCTGATCCTTCACCTTATATTCTTTCTTTTGCTTTTTGGCACATTCAGTTGCTGCCTAATTTTTATCTATTTCTGGTTTGATTTCCATTCCTGCTTGACACCGGTATGCTTCTGCTAGATTAAGCAGAGAAGTCATCTTAGATTTATTTTCTAATGTTTCAAAACTTTTACTACATTTGGGTCTTGTGAAGTCAGCAGATATGTGTGGAGTCCCACGATTACAGATGTATACATGTAATCAGTTTCAAGGAGGCCCAGCCCTCCTTCAGAAAGGGGAACATATATTCTTGGTATGCACTGATTTTTATAAATCATTTGGTGGGCATGAAGCATCCATCTTGCTTTCCTATATAATCTATTCCAACACATTTTGGGGCCAGTCAATAAGTCCAAAACTGTAAATTAGGACAAGAAGAGCAAATTGGTTTACAGCTTGGATTTTGTTCCTAGATGTCAATCCTGTTTTCAGGATTAATTTAAGTCTTATGAAGTATTCCTTACTAGTTTTATTCGCATGTGTTTGTGTTTTATTGTTGATCCTTCATTAATTTCCAAATGTTTATACACTCCCTCTTCCTCAAGTTCTTTTATATCACATTCTTGCCCCAAACTGATGTTTTCTTGGTGTTGCAGTTTTCCTGCTTTAAAGGTTGCTTTTGCACATTTACCAAGACCAAATGACATTCTTATATCATCTGAAAAAGTTTTGACAACTTGCAGTTGTGCTTTCAGTTCCTCATCTGATGAGCTATACAGTTTTAAATCATCAACAAAGAGAAGATGAGAGGTCTTTATGCTTTGTTGTTTTCTAGGAGCCAGATTATAGCCATGGCCTAAGCTGTTAAGTAAACAGCCTAATGGGTTAAGGGCAAGGCAGAAGAGTAACGGTGACAGAGTCTCACCCTGAAATATCCCCCTTTGAATTTTTATCCCTGAGATAACAATTTGTCCTTTATCATGGCTTAATTGCAAAGTGGTCTGCCACAGTTTCATGGTCACTGTAATGTAGGCAATCAGTGTGGGGTGCATCTTATACATTTTTAAGCGCTCTTTTATCCACGAATGAGGGATACTATCAAATGCTTTTTTTTTTAGTCAATCCATGCCATACTTAGATTCTTCCCCTTTTTACAGTTCTCCATTATAACTTTATTTAACAACAAATTATCCTTTGTTCCATATGATTTTCTTTTATTGCCCTTTTGTTCTACTGCCATAATTGAGTTTTCTTCTAAATGACTACAACCTCTGTCGGCATCATTTCCCGTGCATAGTTTATACGTCATTGGAAGACAAGTTACTGGTCTATAATTTTTAGGGTACCTTGCAGGTTCACTCTTACGTAGCATTGTTTTGCCTGTTATTAGTCAGGTTGGTGTCTGTTTTGAGTGCGCACATAAATAGCTCTTACTCATGGCTAAATCTTTGTGCAAAGATGTTAATACTTTTAACCAGAAGTTAGGTGCTGCATCTGGGCCTGGGGTTTTCCAATTAGAGTATTTTCTTAACTTTGTTTCAGTCTCTCTGGCTGTTACTTCATCCCATTTCATATCCTGCACCTTTAAACTTCTTATTGTTTCTTTTACTTCTACCCATTTAGCATCTTTGTTATGTTCCACAGGATCTTCATAGATACTTCTCCAAAATGTATCTATTTCTTCTTTTTTTGGCAGTCTTTTAATTCCTTTTACCTTATTTCCCAGTTCTCTATAAAACATTTTGGGTCATCAATAAATTGCTTATTTTGCACTTTTCCTTTAGATTTATCTTCGTATATCTTCTAAGTTTTTCTGCCTGTGCTGGAATCCCTGTATCACACTATGATTCAGTAAAAGTGCACTCAGGAAGTTATTTTATCACTTTTTATTTGCACATTGTGTTATCTACTATAACACAACACCCTACGTGACACAGTAGTGCACCTTTCACAAATGATGCACAAGAATAAGGTGGACTAGACAATATTCTGTAGGGCAGTTACAAGGGGTAGTGTGAATATACATTTTTTCAAGGACAGGCTATCTGACACATCAAACGTGCTCCAATACTCACAGCACGATTTTAACCACACCTGGGAAATGCATAGGAAACCCGGAAAATACGTGCAAATGAAATAAGAAGGCAAAGCCAGTGAGCTAACAGTGTCCGACTGCTTCATCTACAGGTTCTTCTTGACAAGATATAGTAAAGTGGCCCGAGAAACTTACCTAGAGTCATTTTTTTCCCTTTATGTACATCTGATTGAAAACATCAAATGATAGAATTATAGATACAGACAGAATGGGCTTATTTACTATTTGTTTACCAGATGAGTGGGCTGGTCAAACGACCCTTTTCAGCCATGATCCAGTCTCAGTAAGCAGATAACATGCAGAAAAACTTTATCATACAGAAGACAAGTTGGTGTGCAGACATACACTATAAGCAGAGTCGTCGAAAAGTAAGTAAAAGAATGCATATTAGACAAAGTAATCTTAGAGATATTTACAAACAATACATATGTACAACAAACATAGATTTAGAGTGTAATGCATGAACAGAGCCAGAGAATAGCCAGAGTTCTTTAAAATACTATCCACTGACTCAAAAGCAAATGCATCTGCTTGTGTTAGTGTTTACTCTAGGAAGGCAACGGCACTAGATACTGTAGACACCTCTGGAAAGGAAAGAACATCCTTTAATTAAAATGAATGAATCCCTGCTGTGCTACCACATGCAGAGGCATGATTCATTTTTATGCTTCAAGACATTTTTATTTCTCCTTCCCTCTGCAGATCAGACAGACCACATTTACAGCACATCCCCTTCACTGAAACCTGGCCAACTCTGTGTATATCATCATGGAAGACAGTTCTCAGACAGAGGGAAGCATACGCAACCCTCCATCATGCAATCAGTGGAAGGTGCGGTCTCTTACTAAGAAGGTAATAACACATGAATCATGCTGCTTACCGACGAGTCTTTTCTTAGAAGGAGAACAAACAAGGGATCCCCTGTGTGCGGCAACTCTTACCTAACCTTTGGTCTGAATACATTTGTACTCAAAGAATTACTGACCCTTTCTACAGGTTAGCTATTGCAAGACGGAGTATGCAGATAGAAAATGAATGCCAAGTTAACACATGCAACCAGCACCACCACCACCCATCTACTTTAACCGGCAGATGAAGATTTACGTGTGGCTGTGAAATGACAGACGAGTGGGAAATGATCCGGGAACTGCTGAAATGACAGACGAGTGGGAAATGATGTGGGAACTGCTGAAATGACAGACGAGTGGGAAATGATCCGGGAACTGCTGAAATGACAGACGAGTGGGAAATGATGTGGGAACTGCTGAAATGACAGACAAGTGGGAAATGATCTGGGAACTGCTGAAATGACAGACGAGTGGGAAATGATGTGGGAACTGCTGAAATGACAGACGAGTGGGAAATGATCTGGGAACTGCTGAAATGACAGACGAGTGGGAAATGATGTGGGAACTGCTGAAATGACAGACGAGTGGGAAATGGTCTGGGAACTGCTGAAATGACAGACGAGTGGGAAATGATCCGGGAACTGCTGAAATGACAGACGAGTGGGAAATGATCTGGGAACTGCTGAAATGACAGACGAGTGGGAAATGATCCGGGAACTGCTGAAATGACAGACGAGTGGGAAATGGTCTGGGAACTGCTGAAATGACAGACGAGTGGGAAATGATCTGGGAACTGCTGAAATGACAGACGAGTGGGAAATGATCCGGGAACTGCTGAAATGACAGAGTGGGAAATGATCCGGGAACTGCTGAAATGACAGACGAGTGGGAAATGATGTGGGAACTGCTGAAATGACAGACGAGTGGGAAATGATCCGGGAACTGCTGAAATGACAGACGAGTGGGAAATGATGTGAGAACTGCTGAAATGACAGACGAGTGGGAAATGGTCTGGGAACTGCTGAAATGACAGACGAGTGGGAAATGATCTGGGAACTGCTGAAATGACAGACGAGTGGGAAATGATCCAGAACTGCTGAAATGACAGAGTGGGAAATGATCCGGGAACTGCTGAAATGACAGACGAGTGGGAAATGATGTGGGAACTGCTGAAATGACAGACGAGTGGGAAATGATCCGGGAACTGCTGAAATGACAGACGAGTGGGAAATGATGTGGGAACTGCTGAAATGACAGACGAGTGGGAAATGATGTGGGAACTGCTGAAATGACAGACGAGTGGGAAATGATCCGGGAACTGCTGAAATGACAGACGAGTGGGAAATGATCCGGGAACTGCTGAAATGACAGATGAGTGGGAAATGATGTGGGAACTGCTGAAATGACAGACAAGTGGGAAATGATCTGGGAACTGCTGAAATGACAGACGAGTGGGAAATGATGTGGGAACTGCTGAAATGACAGACGAGTGGGAAATGATCCGGGAACTGCTGAAATGACAGACGAGTGGGAAATGATGTGGGAACTGCTGAAATGACAGACGAGTGGGAAATGGTCTGGGAACTGCTGAAATGACAGACGAGTGGGAAATGATCCGGGAACTGCTGAAATGACAGACGAGTGGGAAATGATGTGGGAACTGCTGAAATGACAGACGAGTGGGAAATGATCCGGGAACTGCTGAAATGACAGACGAGTGGGAAATGATCCGGGAACTGCTGAAATGACAGAGTGGGAAATGATCCGGGAACTGCTGAAATGACAGACAAGTGGGAAATGATCCGGGAACTGCTGAAATGACAGACGAGTGGGAAATGATGTGGGAACTGCTGAAATGACAGACGAGTGGGAAATGGTCTGGGAACTGCTGAAATGACAGACGAGTGGGAAATGATCTGGGAACTGCTGAAATGACAGACGAGTGGGAAATGATCCGGGAACTGCTGAAATGACAGACGAGTGGGAAATGATGTGGGAACTGCTGAAATGACAGACGAGTGGGAAATGATGTGGGAACTGCTGAAATGACAGACGAGTGGGAAATGATCTGGGAACTGCTGAAATGACAGACGAGTGGGAAATGATGTGGGAACTGCTGAAATGACAGACGAGTGGGAAATGATCCGGGAACTGCTGAAATGACAGACGAGTGGGAAATGATCCGGGAACTGCTGAAATGACAGAGTGGGAAATGATCCGGGAACTGCTGAAATGACAGACGGGTGGGAAATGATCTGGTAACTGCTGAAATGACAGACGAGTGGGAAATGATCCGGGAACTGCTGAAATGACAGATGAGTGGGAAATGGTCTGGGAACTGCTGAAATGACAGACGAGTGGGAAATGATCCGGGAACTGCTGAAATGACAGACGAGTGGGAAATGATCCGGGAACTGCTGAAATGACAGACGAGTGGGAAATGATCCGGGAACTGCTGAAATGACAGACGAGTGGGAAATGATGTGGGAACTGCTGAAATGACAGACGGGTGGGAAATGATCCGGGAACTGCTGAAATGACAGACAAGTGGGAAATGATCTGGGAACTGCTGAAATGACAGACGAGTGGGAAATGATCCGGGAACTGCTGAAATGACAGAGTGGGAAATGATCTGGTAACCTGCTTATTTTCTGTGACGGAAAAAACCTGGCAGTTACCAAACTTCCTTTGTGTTTGAAGCAAAAAAAAAATAAGAAGAAAAAAATCAGCCCCAGAGTTTATTGCAATAGAAATTTTCAGCAACCCCACCATCCAAAAGAAAATATTACAAAAGTCATATTTGTTCCCAGGCTGTGTAGATAGATTTCTATAGGACTACAGTGAACCTCTTGGGTCACAGACAATCTGAACATAAAGGAAGAAAGATATGTCTGAGGCCCTGCTACATTTAACACCAGGTGATACACATCCTGAGCCATGAAGAGGGGGCGCAGTGAATAATATGAACAATCAACAGGCATTACCCACAATTTATTAACTTATGTTTCTTGTTTGGGAATGTCTATTTGTGAAATTCATTTTTAGTGGAGTCCCAGGGAGAAAAACATCTCCGAACAAGAAAGATATAAACTCAGTAATACTTATACATATGCAATACAATAAAAAAAACAGAACCAAAAGATACAATGTATGCAGAAAGGATCCCTATTAATTACTCAAACTTTTTAAAGTTCAAATGTTATCTGGTCGACACCATATCATCAAACTTTAAAAAGTTCGAAGGTGAAAAGCAATGCCTCCATACGGCGGAGAATGGGAACATTTCCGTTTTCTGCACTGAAGTGCGATCTCAGACTTGTTACATTTAAGTATTGGGGGTCAGAGCGTTGAGGTAAGTTTTTTTTTTTTAACTTTTTATTATATTTTCAATGTTTCAAACTTTGCTCATATGTTGTCGAACATATGAGGTTCGAAGTTTTGAAACTTCAAATATACAATATAGACCCTGCAGAAACCTAGTTATACATTGTGGACAATATAACGTAAAAGACAGGTATTACAAGGCAGATAATACAGGCAAACACCAGTTCAATTACAAGACTTAGGACTACAAAATGGCATCTGCTGGGGGTTGGTATAAATGTTAAAGTGTTCACCTGGCAGACACAAGGTGCAGGGTTTGGTTATCACCTTTAAAGGGGAAATTGGATAGGCTTAAAATTGCTAAAAAGGAAAGCAGCCTTGTGCTCACCTATGAATATACGTCTTTGTGGCAAAAGTATTTCACACAGTACACAGGGACAGGCAAGGGAGCAAAGTAAAATGGGTGCACTTAGTACTGCACAAGTCTGATGCATACTGGACAAACAAAAACGACAACTGCTGCATGGGTGATAAAAAGAAATTGAAACAGGATGGAACAAAATATTTACAAATTTAGGTTGCAACTGCAGAGGTTCAAAAAGCAATGGATGGAATAAGGAGCGTAAGATTGCAAAATGTGGATGTGTATACGGAAGAGATTAGATAATAGTACAGTTTTTTTCACAAGCGAGTTTCATTTCTAAATATTTTAGGATTCAATATATACTTTATGGATGGAGATCACATAGCTTTCCAGCAAATGGACTAATGGGTCACAAACATATTTTGCACAATACAGAGGCAAGTTAACCTACTGAGTTCTTAACTATACTAGGAGAGGTGCACTACATCAGATAATTGGTGGTGGTGGGGGGCATTGTGATATTACAGTTTTATGGGCAACGTTTTAAGTGTTTCACACCTGACAATAGTCAAGATAATAATGTGCCAAATTCTTGACTGTTTTTAGGCTAGACAGCAACTGCCTGGAACTATCCTTCACATTTAAATACGAAAACATCTTTTGAATTAAACAAGTAAATTAGCTGTTTATTGTATGTCTTTAAACAATTTATTTAAATAACTTTCTCACACTTACGATAATTAGACACTGTAAAGAGTGAATTGATTACTTTAAGGCAAGATGAAGGCTGGAGATTATGCAGTGCGATGCAATGGTGACTTCTTCCACAGAGCCCAGAAGCAGGTAAGCTATCCGGTTTCAGGTGAGCTCAAGTTATTGGGGCATGGATGGAAGCTGTTAAGAGTGCTTATCAGGAAAGAGGAAATTAGACTGTGGCAGCAGACATGCAAGAGGTGGGAGTGAGGAAAGAAGGGTCTCTAAAGAGTTCTCTCATTTTTTCTTTCCCTAAGAAATCAGGTAAGTTAAATGTATCATCAGATCTCATCTGATTTTCAATTTTAGATCCAATAAGTTCGGTAACTGCTACTACTTGAACAAGACACCAGTCAAATGAAATGACATTAAGACATTACATAGGTTCATAGGTGTGTACTAGGCTAACGGCCCTGGAGCCTTTACAAACCTAGCCCATAGGATTACCCTGGCATCGTACCACCCGACCTTAGTTTCCAGTGCCTCTGTCATATAGAGCCACTGGAGTGATCTCCGTGGTGAATTTTCTATTTCCCATCCACTCAAGATTTCTCTTGAAGAGGGCCAGTGAGGTGCTCTGTTTGACATGTATGGGAACTATATTCCATAGCATGGGCAGTCTCTGGGTTATGAACCTGTCCCTCCAGCAAGTTCTGTTGATTGTGGTAATGAGGTTGAGGTCTCTGGAGTGTGTGGTGCGGAGGGATTGGGATTTCTTTAAATGTTGCATTTCTAATGGGTCAAACATGGCTTTATAAGTCAAGCAGAGATCACCTCTAAGTAGGCGATATGAGACCGAGAACAGTTGGAGTTTTTTGAGTCTGTCCATATAGGACATGGATGACCCACAAGGTATTACAACAAGTACAGCTGATAATCCAAGTAAGTCTACCCTTGTAGAAAAACTTAAACTATTCGATGCAAAATTATTTAAAATCAAGAAATCTCAATTAGAATTAAACTATTTGAATAAATGCATCAAGGAGAGAATAGTACCTAAAGGTCTTAGGCTATTCTCATACCCAAATGGTTTAGAATTTGGGTCAGACTTCTTTAATGAATTGACTGGGTTATACAATAAACATGGACTTGAAATTTTACAATGTATGACCAAACATTACCAAATTGCCTTAGTGACTTTAACTGCAGAAACAAAAGTTTTGGAAAAGGAAATCAAAGATGACCTAGATTTTTTCCGGTATGAATATGAATTTAATAGATGTCTATCCAGTATTGCACAGCAAATGGTAAAATTGAAAGCCACCAAGATTAAAAAACTGGACAGAGATTTAAAGGCATACAGAGAAGGCTTAGCTTTCCCAACCCCCCCCCCCCCCGGTCTATCTAATGGATCCGGGAGACTTAAAGCTGCTTCCAATCATAGTAAAATTCGAGACCACCCACGAGGCCAGTTTACAGGTAACACTACTAATGGACATACTGGAAATGTTCAAAATCCAGACTTGGACTTTGAAATCATGGAAAATGACTATGTATTAGAGGAGACGGGTGATGTAAACCCAAACCACGACCCAGTGGATAACACTGAGTGGCAATTGGATGACCAACAACAACAAACACAAAAAAACTACAGAGGGGGGAGGGGGGGGCATTTGGAAACCGAACGCATCACCCAGACAGAAGAGACAGTACAACACCCGCAGTACCAACAAACAGTGGGACTGACACTTTTTGAAACAGTAATCAATGAAGATGGGGACTTTAAGATTTATAACTACACTGAATGCTGTATTGATAAGGTGTTAGTTGAACTTTTTGCTAAAGGTCTTACATTCGTGCCTACTAACAACTGTAACATAGTTGAATTGTTAATTGATTTTAAATTGTTTATTCGTAAACTTAATTTAAACATTATTTTTGGGAATTCGAATGTTCCAACTAACGACTTACATGTAGCTAGCAGCTTTAATCCCCCACAGAATGTTCTGTTATGCTTATATGAACAGTTGTGTGAAAATGAGTTTAGAGAGATAATTAGGAAACAGCCAAGAAAATGTAACTCTGTTAATATTACTAAGTAATATTATTAATATTACTAATGATATTAATATTACTAATGATATTAATATTACTAAAGAAATTAATATTACTAAAGAAGGAAGCAACCTTTTGTCATCACTTAGACAACTCCCCATCAGGCTTATGAAACCTGATAAAGGAGGGGGGGCTTGCTGTCGTACATAATGTAGACTATTCTAGAATAATGTTGTCACTATTAGGTAAGGACACATATGAGGCTGTTAGCAAGAACGAACTGAACCAAGCACACTATAAGATCAAACTGTTCATCAATGACTTGTTCATTGATGGATTAATTAGTACAGAACAAAAAGATTACCTAACTATGTTGGCCCCCAGGACCCCAAAAATATTTGGTATCCCCAAGCTCCACAAAAACTTGGAAGATCCACCTTTTCGGATGTTAGTAGATGCAAGGCAGTCAATTACTTATCCTTGTGCAAAACTTGTGGACTCGATTCTTAAAAAATATGTAGACAATCTGGACCACATTTTGAGAGATTCATGGTCCTTTTTGGAAGATATACAAAACTCAGTATTTGACATCTCCCATAATTTTTTGACCATAGATGTGTGTGAATTGTACTCAAGTATTCCACAAGATCTAGGTACTCAATGGGTAGTTGAATTCATTGGGTCCCAAGGAGCTACAAGTGATGAATGTAACCTTGTAGAACAACTACTCGACATTATTTTAAAGAATAATTTTGTCACCTTTGAAGACAATTTCTTCCGACAAAAAATTGGTGTAGCAATGGGGTCACCAGTGGGCGCAAGTTTTGCGAACTTAGTCTTGGCCCACTGGGAGACCACATATGTTCTGAATAGGACCTGTAACACCAATATTTTCATGTATAGAAGATATTTGGATGACATTTTTATCTTATTTAAGGGACAAGAAAAAGAAGCAGAAGACCTAGTCGAGTATTTTAATACTACCACAGGGTTTTTAAAGTTCACTATGAACTTTCAAAAAACCACTATATGTTTTCTTGACATAGAACTCAACAAGACCCAAGGAGGATATATTTCAAGAATACATAGAAAAAGTACCTTTTCCAATACTTACCTCCATTTTTCTAGCCTACACCCCCTTCACCAAAAGAAATCTGTGGTGAAGGGGCAACTTGTGAGGGCAGCTAAAATGACCACCCTGGATGAGGATTTTGACAACGAATGTGATAACTTATATTTGATGTTTTCACATAGAGGTTACCCCAACACATTTTTGGAAGGGATTTTCAAAGAAGTTACTTTGAAAAGGAGAGAAGGAATTTATACAGCTATTTTAAAAATACAATCTGTAAATAGAAGTTATGTTCTTACCATAACGTTCCATGTTAGTTGTCTTCTTCTCGCCTTCTTCTTGCTGGATGGGTTCGGAGCCGACCTCGGCTCCGACTCGGCCACTCTAAAAGCTCGAGAGTTGGTTCCACCGGCTCGAGGCTCCCCTTATATCCCACAATGCTAGGCGAGAGTTACCTCAGATCTCGTTTGTAAGCTAACCCAGCTTATATCAATAACAGTATAACTGTGAAACAGAATCCACCTCTAACAGCAGGAAGAAAAGGGGTGACCTATATCCTGAAACAAGAAATATGCATAATAGCATATGACTAAGAAAGAGGTGGTAGAAAGAGAGGTCACGATCGCAACTCCTCTAGGTCTGTCCAGGCCAGGGGGAAGGAGGGTGGGACGCAAGAAGGCGAGAAGAAGACAACTAACATGGAACGTTATGGTAAGAACATAACTTCTATATGTTAAGTTGTCTATCTCGCCTTCATTCTTGCTGGATGGGACCGCGTCCTAGCACCTTGTCCCGGTGGCCTAACGGAACAGACTCCTGAGAACAGTGGAACCAAAATTAGCTCTATGCCTAGAAGCTAAATCCAACTTATAATGGGAAATAAAAGTGTGAGGAGTAGCCCAAGTAGCCGCTGCACAAATGGTGTCAATAGGCAGTCTGTCTTGGAAGGCTAGAGAAGTAGCCAAAGCTCTGGTGGAATGGGCTTTAGGTTTATTAGGCAGGTTTTGGTGTCTAATCTCATAAACAAGGGTAATCAGAGATGTTAGCCATCTGGATAATGATACCTTTGAAACTGGAAGTCCTTTTCTGCTTTCCGCATAGGAGACAAACAGCTGATCAGATTTTCTGAATTGTTTCGTCCTGTCCAAGTAGTACCTTAATTGACGATGAACATCCAGGGAATGTAATTTTTGTTCAGACCTATTTGAATACTCTGGGAAAAAGACAGGGAGGTCAATGCTTTGGTTTAGATTTGATGTTGAAACCACCTTAGGCAAAAAGGATGGGTTAGTTCAGAAGGAAACTCTGTCCTTATGGAACAAAAGATAAGGAGAACGACAACTGAGTGCTTGAAGTTCTGAAATTCTTCTAGCTGATGTGATAGCCACCAGAAAGAGAGTTTTCCATGATAATAACTTCAAGGAACATGAAGCTGCAGGTTCGAAAGGGGAAAGAATCAAAGAAGCAAGAACTAAATTTAGGTCCCAAGGAGGAGGAGGATTTCTTATAGGAGGTCTGAGAAGAAAAACTCCTTTCAAAAAGGCTTTGCAGAGTTTGTGGGACATTAGGGCAGATTCAGAAATACCCACATGGAAATTAGAAATAGCTGCCAATTGAACCTTAAGAGTAGATGGAGATGAACCTGCATGGAAGAGTTCAGCTAGAAAATCAAGGACTAGTTGGATGGAAGCGGTGAAAGGATCTATGTCCTTTCCTTGTGCCCAATATGAGAAGCGTTTCCACTTACTCAAATAAATCTTTCGAGTGGAAGATTTATGGGAAGCTATCAATATATCTCTAACAGAGTGAGATAATTGAGGAAGCCTGGCTACGGTTGGAACTGGAGGAACCAAGCAGTGAGGTTCAGAGAGGGAGGGAGCGATGAAACTGACCCGACTGATGGATCAAAAGATCTGGAACTAGGTCCAGATTCCACGGTCGCCCAAAAGAAATCGATGTAGAAAGGGGAACCACACTTGTCGAGGCCAGTAAGGAGCAATGAGGATCAATGAGGCCTTCTGAGCGATAGCTTTCTGTATTACTTGAGAGATCAGTGGGAAAGGAGGAAATGCATACAGAAGTCCCCGGGCCAAACTTGGACTAGAGCGTCCCTGCTGGGTTGGCCTGGTAAAGGGAATAGAGTGAAGTATTCTCTGCACTTGCTGTTTTGGGGAGTAGCAAAAGATCGCAGCAAGGCTGACCCCACTTGAGAAATATCTCTCTCACTACAGAGTCTTTCAGAGACCACTCGTGAGGCATGAGAATAGCTCTGCTCAACTTGTCCGCAATGTGATTGGACTTCCCGGGGATGTGCGTTGCTATCAGAAAACGCTGAGAAGAAATCGCCCATTGCCACAGTCTGAGTGCTTCTCGACACAGGGGGTATGATCTGGTTCCGCCTTGTTTGTTGATGTACCACACTACAGACATATTGTCTGTCTGGATTGCAATCGTTCCCAAGGGAAGAGAGTCTTGAAGGGCAAAAAAGAATAACTTTTTAGTATAAAAAGCTAACACTCACCAGGAACCGGTAGAAGCAACCAACCTCGAAGCTGTAGCGGCAAACGAGATCTGAGGTAACTCTCGCCTAGCATTGTGGGATATAAGGGGAGCCTCGAGCCGGTGGAACCAACTCTCGAGCTTTTAGAGTGGCCGAGTCGGAGCCGAGGTCGGCTCCGAACCCATCCAGCAAGAATGAAGGCGAGATAGACAACTTAACATCTGACTTTACAGACCAAGTTGACACCCAAACACATAGTATGAGGGCGAATAACACTAATGATTTAGGGACGTCCTCTATTGTTATTTCAGAAAACAACATAAATTTTACTACAGCATTTGTATTCACCTTCTGTCCTGAAGCACCTGAAATTTGTAAAACAGTGAGAAAATACTGGTCCTGTTTATCATTAGATAAAGAGGTGACACAAATTCTTAATTTTGGTCCTATTATTACATATCGGAGAGGTACAAATATGAAAGAACTACTAGAAAGGAAATTGAAAGTAAACAAAGGGAAGGGGGGCACCAATAAATGTGGATCATGCAAATACTGTGCCCATATAATGATTGGGGACAATTTCACCATCAGAAAAGAAACTTATAACATTAAAAACACTTTCAATTGTAACAGTAAGAGGGTAGTATATTTAGCCCAGTGCGAACAGTGTTCGTCATTCTATATAGGGAAAACAGACCGTCGCCTTAGAGACAGAGTGTACGAGCATATTTATGCTATCAAGAAAAACAAAGAGGAGAATGCACTTGCGAGACATTGTTTATTAAATACAAGTCATACATTTAAATTTATGGTCATTGACCAAGTTCAGACGGATGTCCTAAATATGGCGAATGAAAACTTGCTAAGGTTACAACTTGAAAAGAAGGAGTTAAGTTGGCAACTCCGCTTAATGGCCTGTAGGGATCCAGGGCTGAATGAAGTATGCTCCATTACTTGCATACTGAAACTTAAAAGTTTACTTAGGTAAACAAGTTAGAGTTTAAATAATCATAATTTATACTACCCTTTAACACTTTTTTATGAACTCGCTATTATTTTTATTTTTATCTTCCTTTTATTAGTTTTACTATACCCCCTTTGTTAAGTAGATTTGTATAATTATCAGTTAGAAATGCTGACATTATAGTGCGGGGTTATTATTTGATGATAACATAGATAAGTAGAGTAGAATTAATTGCATGTAATATAATATATATGTTTTAGATATTTATTTGTACATATGCATTTATATACATTTTTAATAATTTTTAAATCAATATTTTTACCTGTTTGACTTGATGACAACTTCTTGTCTATGAGATAGAATATCACATGAAAACGAAACAGTTTTTTGTGTTGATTAACAAAATTTTGAAGTCTAAAACAGACTTGTCTCTTAGATTTCATATGACATATGAATTTGTTATTATTATTGTCTTCACTGTTGACTCACATTTGAAATACGAAATGTGATGGCAAAAGTCAAAACACTTTTAATGTTTCTGTGCACTTCAAGGGTTGTACATACACGAAACAGAGCTTGGTTCTTTAACCAAGTTAAATCAATTTACTTAATTAACTTAGAAGTTAATGATAGCATAATTAATGCACTACTTAAACACAAGCTGCCGGAAGCGCTAGTGTTTGTCTGAAGAAGTTCAGCCACAGTGCTGAACGAAAAACGCTCTGTAGTGTTTTACGTTATTTGTTTCTAAATAAAGGATTGTTCACCTTCCTTAGCCTGATTTGTGGACTATATTCGAAGAAGAACTACCTGCTTGTCTTTTAACAAAGGATTGTTTGCCTTGCTTAACAAAGGACTGTTTGCCTTGCTTAACCTGGTTTGTGGATTACACTCGTAGAAGGATTACTTTCCTTTGCGCTTTTGGTAACACGCTTTCTTTTCCAGTTCTTCATATAGGAAATGTGTTTAAGGCCTAGGATCCTCTTTTTGAGGTAACCAGTTGTGGCAGGTGTCTAGTGAGGTACATGCCAAATGGAGCATTGTACTCGATGACTGGCCTAATGAAGGAAGAGTAGAGGGAGACAATGACCTCTTTCTTCCTGAAGGCAAAACCCTTGGTAATGCGATGTGCCACAAAGAAAGACTTTCTGACCACAGTGGCAGCGTGGTGGTCAAAAGAGAGACTGCTGTCAACCTGTGTTCCCAGATCTCTTATAACTCCTTCTGTGTTCAGTGGACTACCATCGATGTGGTAGTTCATGGGAACTGGGTTTTTTGCAAAGGGGATGACGACATTTTTTGGCATTGAGCTTAAGGCCATGGTTCTGACACCAGTCGTTGGTCTCAATGTGGCCTTTCTGTAGGATGTCAACATCACATGGGAGTTAATAATGGCTTACAACTTGCCATCATCAGTGAATTTTGTCAGCCAGAGTCCCTTCGTGGTAGCCTGGACTTCTGAGAAGTAGATACCAAACAGGAGAGGACCCAGGACCGATCCCTGTGGGACTCCACTCATGACTGGTTGAAGTCTGACTTGGAGTCAGCTACTTTCACACTGTGGTTTCTATCTGTGAGCCAGTTTGCAACCCACCTAGTGATATAGGGGTTGATGCCTGGCTTAGTGAGTTTTTCTATGATTCCTGAGTGTGGAATGGTATCAAAGGCCTTGGCCAGATCAAGGTAGGCTGTATGAACCACCTCGCCTTCATCCATAGCTCTGGTGACTGACTCAAAGACATTGATCAAGTTGAGAAGGCATGATCTACCCTTCACAAAACCAAACTTTGTGGGATCCAGAGTTTGGAGATTCCCTATATTCTTGTTTATTAGGTCCATGATGATGCATTCCATAGCTTTGCATATCAGACTTGTTAGGCTAATAGGGAAATAGTTCCCAGGGTCTGTAGTCGCTCCTCCTTTGTGGAGAGGGATGACTACTGCAGTGCACCATTCGGTAGGGACAAAGTATGAGGTGAGGCTGTGATTAAACTGGGCACACAGGTGAGGTGTCAGTACACTCTGTAGTTAATGTAGAACACAGCCAGGGATATTGTCAGGTCCCATAGAGGCTGTATTCTTGGCCTTGGACAGTGCTGTTTTAACCTGTGCAGCAGTAATACTGGGTGCCTGGCAATCTACTGGTATTGTGACTGGTCCTTTGGAGTGGGGAGTTGGTACTGAATCTGTCGGACAGTATACTGGCAATATCTGTTGGCTTGGTATAGGAGGTACCATTGTGCAGTAGCTCAGAGCAAATCTGGGTATTGCTGTGGATGTTCTTTACAGAACTATGTAAGGGCTTATGGTTGTCTTTACTATCTGATGCAATTCTCTTTTCATAGCCAGCTTTAGAGGATTTGATGACGGATCTCAACTTTTTGTTGAAGCTGATAATGGAGGATTTCCAGTCTTGGGACTTCACCTTATTTCGCATCAGTTTCCTGCTTCTGTTGTAGAGTTTGTTTATGGCAGGGGACCACCAGATTGGCTTCCTTTTTTTGGAGGAGAGCATCTTGGCTCTATTGGGCATGGCGAAATCCATGCATTTGTGTACATGTTCGTACAGTGCATTGGTGTATGATTCGGCAGTTATGCAACTATTCTCCATTTGCATGGATGCCGTGAAGTTAGCCCCCCCTCTGTTCTTAGGAGCCCAAAGTTAGCTTTGGAGAAGTTTTTCATGGTGGTTACCTTTGCGGGGGGTGGGAGGGATGTGGATTTCCAAGGTGATTAGTTTGTGGTCAGATCTAACTAGGGAGGAGTTGACTACTGGTGTAGAGCAATGGTCGCCCATGTTAGTAATGACCAGGTCAAGGATGTTGCTACCTCTAGTGGGGGTAAGAACGAGCTGGTCCAGGGCACTGGAATTAATGAATTCCAGGAAATTTTGGGCAAGTGTATTGGTACGCGAGTAGTTTTCCCAGTTAATGGAGGGGTAGTTAAAGTCGCCCAGTATGTGTGTTAGGTTGGACCCTAATATTCTCCAGGGTGCTTAGGAATGTGGAGTGAGTGTCTTGGGACATGGTTGGGGACCTATAACAGGTTACAACCTGAATCACTGTCTTACCCAATGTTAGCTGCATCTGAAGCATCTCTGATGTACTATGTTGGGCTACCAGTCTGGAGGTGTGCGCATCCTTTATGAATACGGAAACACCACCACCTTTGGAGCTTCGGTCCAAGTTCTGAGGCCGAAAGGTGTGGAATAAGTTATGGCCTGGTAGTGCAGGGGTGCTTTCTGCTGCCTTGAACTAGGTCTCTGTTACAGCACAAATGTCAATGTTCTCCATTTTAAGGAGTGCTTTGAGCGAGTGCATTTTGAGATTTAGTTATAAACTGACTCCAGGCCACACCTACCTGTACTCCAGTCCAGGTTTTGTGTGTCACACAAAATGACATATGTCCCTGTTTCTGCACTGCTGCACGTCACTGAACTTGCTTACAACTTTCTTCAGTTGTATGATGTACTTAATATATCACAAAGGTTAATATTACACCACAAACATGCTGACAGTCTGTAGCACAAACAGTGATAATGCCTGACATTCAAAATAAATGGTCACGTTTAGATTAGAACCATGAATGCCACCACACAAGCTAATTACACTAGTCGTCTGAGCCACACAAGATGTTTGACAGGGATCATTCAGCATAAATGGTTTTACTTACAGCTAGTTTTCCCTGTTTTAGTGCCCTACTAAACATAATGATATAAAGTGCAGTAGATGCTTTACAGTCTACCGACACGTTTAACAAAGTCAATAGAAGTCCAGAGTTTTTCAGCCAGTTTTTCTTGCAAAACTATATTTCACAAATGTAATAAGATGCTTTATAGTTTTCCATTTATTTACTAATTTAGAGTTGCTAGTCTTCTTCAGTTCATGTACATCTTCCAACACCAGACTCTGGTTCAAGTCCAAAGTACTGCTGATTCTCCTAAGTCAACTCCTGTGCTTTGTTTTTCAGTCTCTCATGCATTTTCCTTTGAAACATTAGAAAATGTTTCCCTAGCAAAGTCTCAAAATCATCTTTATTGTCAGAAGAATGAGAAGAAGAAGAGTCTCCTTTAGTTTTCTGACTAACATTTTGTTGGATACACTTTTTCATTTCATCCATAGCCTGTTCTGTATCAAAAATTAATTTGATCCTCCATGAAAAAATACTCTTGAAGACAGCTGGATACAGCAGCTTGAAACTCACAGCTGCTTCTCAACATTCCCTGATTACTGGAATAAATGTGTTTCTCTTCTGCCTGGTACACAGTGAATATTTATTTTCTGGAAATATTCTGATCTCTCCAATTTTTAATACTTCTCCCTTCTGCCACAATTATGTCAGGATCAACTCTTTCTGCTGGTACGATTGCATCTTTACTATTACAGGTTTTGGCTGCTTTCTAATGGCCAGGTTTGAAGTATATACTCAATGTGCCCTTTCAAGTAACAGATCGCCCTGTGGAATACCAGCCCAGCTGCTTATTTCTGCTTTCATAAAATTAATGCTCTACGTTCCTTCTAGTTTCTCTAGTACAGCAGAACAGTTTTCTCTGTGTGCTCTGTCTTCTGACTCCACTATTTTTTAAACAGTTCTTCTTGAGAAACCTCATATTCAGCCCAGCTTTTTCTTCATGTCAAACTCATGATTTTTCCACTTTTATCACTTCTTCTGAATGGCTAATTAAAACTTCTTCTGTTTTCCAGCTTTTTGTTATTTGAATTGATACATTCCTTCAATGTTTCATTTATTTTAATCACCTCTGAGTACATTTGATTTATTTTTTCCTCTAAATTACTGGAAGCCATCTCTCTTGAACCAAAGCTGAAGCTTGAACTGCTTTTTGCTGAAAAGCTTCAGAATCCCTCACAGACAGTGTTTCCTCTTCACCTTTTCTGGCTGGTTTTCTTTCATGTTTTTCAAATTTCTTCTTTGCTGGCATCCAGGCAGTGTATTTACTAGCCAGTAACTGAATTTTACCACCCAAAACATTTTCAGTGGCATTTCTTTTTCTGTTTTTACACTGGGAGAGATGAAGTTATGCTGCTGATCAGTGTGCAGCCATCATGGAAGTCTGCACAGATTGGTTTTGAGGTACCTCAAAGTTATTGTCCACAAGTAAGGCAGTGCGACTGGTAAGGAAGTGCTAAGGATAGAAAGTACAGTTGTGTACACTTACCATAAATGTAGATGTTCAAGTGTATTCACTGTTGCAGTCATTACATTTGGGTAATCTGCTGGCAGGTTGCCCTCAGTCGGCCTGAATAACAAAGTCTTGGGTCCTGAGCCGGTTGCTGTCCCTTCTTCTAGGACGTCAGGTCATCAGGGGTATAAAACATGCAGCCGACACCATTTTAATCAGGTTTTCTTGCCCCAGATGTCAGGTGCCCCCCAAATGGGGAGTAATATAAATATATATATATATATATATATATATATATATATATATATATATATATATATGTATGTATTTATGCATGTAATTCAGAACACAAAAAAATATACCTCCAACTAAAAGCAAATACACCAAAAAGGCTTTTGAGCATAGTAAAAGAAAGAAGAGGTATAATAACAGACAAATAGGGGGCTGGTGGGTGGGTAACCAGGACTGCAACACTGAATACACTTGAACATCTACATTTATGGTAAATGTACACAACTATACTATGTTCTTCTTCTTGTTTCACTGTTGCAGTCATTACATTTGGGTAGAATCCCAAAGCTATGGTTGGGAGGATGGAATTATACAGTATTAGGAGCAGCTATAAGGCCGTGCAGGACAGCAGTGGCAAAGCCTGCTCTGGATTTAGAAAAGAGAGGTAAATGGTAATGTTTGGTGAACGTATGAACTGAGCTCCAAGTAGCAACTTCTAGAATGTCTCTGGTAGGAACTTCTCTGAGAAAAGCTGCAGAAGTAGATGCAGCCCTAGTGGAATGCGATCTGATCCCCTTGGGGACAGGTTTCCCATGGTGCATGTAGCAGAAACAAATACAATGGCTTATTCACTTTGAAATAGTCTGCTTTGAAATAACCTTTCCCTCTGCCCCTGCAGCAAATGCCACCAGTAATTGTTCAGATTTTCTTAGAGATTTTGTCTTGTTTAAGTAGAATCGTAGTTGTCTGTGTACATTCAATAAATGCAGAATTTGCTCCTCCTTGTTCTGTGGATTTGGGAAAAAAGTTGGCAGATGAATGGTCTGATTAAGAGCCACACTGGATACCACCTTAGGCATAAAGGATGGATTGGTCCCGAGGGCCACCCTGTCCGGATAACAGATAATGAAAGGCTCCACTGCCATGAGGGCCTGTAGTTCTGAAATCCTTCTAGTTGAAGTGACTGCTAAAAGAAAAGCTGTCTTCCAAGAGAGAAATTTTATGTCTGCGGTAGCAGCTGGTTCAAAAGGAGGTAGGGTGAGTTTTTCCAGCACAAAATTGAGGTCCCATGCAGGAGTTGGTGCTCTCCTGGAAGGTCTCAAATTTTTGCCCCCTCTGAGGTAATGCTTTAGCAGGGGATGAGAAAAGAGAGGAGGCTCTGTGTTGTAATGAGCTGAAATGGCAGAGGCATGGATTTTTATAGAAGAAAAAGATAGGCCCTTATGAAGCATCTCAGTTAAATATTGCAGAATCTGAGGAATATTGGGCATTGCTGTGTTTATTCCTTGTGCTTGGTTCAAGACACATAATCTTTTCCATTTATCAGCATAAGATTTTCTAGTACTAGGCCTTCTAGCCTCCAAAATGACATCCATCCCAGGTTTACTGAGAGATGTGACTGGTGAAATTAGTTGATTAGCCATGCTGCAAGATTCAGAGTTTGGAGTTGAGTGTGCAGAATTTGATAGTTCTGCTGAGACAGTATATAAGGTGTCTAAGGCAGGTACCACGGAGGAAGGTGTGACATATTGCATAGGAGCGGGTACCAGTGTTGGTGAGGCCAGTCTGGAGCAATCAGAATCATTTTCAGTTTTTCCTGTCTGACTTTTAGTAAAACTTGGAGAGCAGAAGCAGAGGGGGAAAGGCATAGACTGATAGGTTTTTCCAGCTGAAGGATAGAGCATCCACTTTCCAAGCTTTTTTGTGATGAATTCATGTGCAGAATTTGTCCAACTGATAGTTTTGGGGAGAGGCAAAAAGATCTATGTCTGGGCTGCCCCATTTTCGTGTCAACATGCTGAAGATTTGTGGATCCAGTTTCTATTTGTGTGGGTCCATAAGATTTCTGCTTAGTTCGTCTGCCAGAGTACTTTGCTTTCCTGGCAGGAATTGAGCTTGTAGATGTATTTGGTAAGTCAAGGTTGTGTTCCACAAGTCCATGGCTAGTCTGCATAGGGGATAGGAGTGGGTACCCCCTGCATGTTTATGTACCACATAACTGTGGTGTTGTCCGTCTTTATCAGTAGTTGTCCTGGATGAAGAAAGTCCTTGAAGGCTGTCAGAGCATTCTGTATAGCTAGCATTTCTTTCTGGTTGATATGTAGGTGCATTTGATTTGGGCTCCATTCGCCCTGACTGCAACTCCCTGCCAGATGGGTCCCCCAAGCATAATCTGATGCATCTGTAGTCAGGGTTTAGGTGGCAGGGGGTGGAATGAATGACAGTCCCTTGTTTTGGTGACAGGCCTCTGCCCACCATAGGAACACCTGTTGCAGGCAAGGAATGATAGGAATCATTGTTTCCAGGCTGCGACAATGTTGACTCCATAAGTTTTTTAGGTACCATTGAAGTTTCCTCATATACAGTCTTGCATATGGAATTAGTAGAATGCTGGAAGCCATGAACCCCAAGGCCTGCAGAATTTGTCTTGCAGATAGCTGGGTTTTTGTAGCCACTTGTTTGAAGTATTCCATCAATTGAATTTGTTTGTCTAGCGTGAGGTAAGCCATCTTGGCAGTTGTATTCAAGCTTGCACCCAGGAATGTAATTATTTGAGAGGGTACCAGTTGTGATTTCTTTTCGTTTATGATGTACCCTAGGCATGTTAGAAGCCTTTTTACAAAGGTCAGATGCTATTGAAGAGTGTCCTTGTTTACTGCCTGAATTAGACAATCATCCAGATAAGGATAAATTTGAATGTTTCTTTGTCTGCAAAATGCAATTACTGGTGCCAGGCACTTTGTGAAGACCCTGGGCGCAGTAGATAAGCCAAAGGGCAGTGCAGAGAACTGGTAATGCAAATAGCCTGCTTTGAAGCAGAGATAACTTTTGCAAGATTCCCTGATTGGGATATGCAGGTAAGCCTCTTTTAAGTCTAGAGTTACCAACCAGGCATCCTTGCCCAGCATAGGCAGTAACTGTTGTACAGTCAGCATCTTGAATTTTGGAATGTCCAGGAAAGTATTTCGAATGAATAAGTCCAGAATTGGACACCATGATTTGTCTTTTCTGGGTACCAGAAAAAGTCTTGAATAAAAACCTTGTCCTTTTTCCTTTTCTGGTACTGGTTGAATAGCCCCCATATCCATGAGGGACATAACTTGTTTCTGGGCCTCTGCCCATTGATTTGGAGGCAGATCTGGCCATCCATTTGGAACTGGTAACATGTGGAAATGAAATCTGTATCCTTGGGATACTATATTTAAAACCCACTTGTCCTGGGTAATTAGATGCCAATTTAGTGCATGAAGTGCTAGTTTTCCCCCCAAAGGGGCTGCAAAAAGATAAGTGCTTGGAAATGGCAGAGGAAAGTCATTGAGACTGTTTACTGTAGGGGGTGCCTTGCTACTTCCAGATTTGGAGGTGGAGGCACCCCATTGTTTTGTTCTGTAAGTTCCTTGTGACTGAAACCTGGCGCATTTGGAGTGTCTGGGTTTGACCTGAGAGAGACTGTTGGGTACTGGAAAGGACCAATTCTTAGTAGGCCAGTGCCTACTGAACCTGGGTGGCTGCACTTGTAGGAAATCTTTTACAGTTTACATAGATTTAGCTTTGTCTTCCATCTTTTTCAAAACTTCTTCTGCCTTATTACCAAATAGACTGTCCTGTTGTAAAGGAGCATCCAACAATTTTGCTTTAACATGATCAGGCAGATTTTGCTCCTTGAGCCAAGTATGCCTTCTTATCACATATCCAGTTACGGCAGCCCTGCAAGAGGCCTCTAAGGAATCAAAATCACATTGCAAAGTATGCTTTCCAACTTGTTCTGCTGAATGCAATAAATCCTGTAACACTCTATTTTCCACACAGTCAGAAATCAACATCATTTTCTGTTTCAGTAAGCCCATGACATGCTGTTGATATTTAAGCATATGAAATTGACAGTTTAAAGCCCCGATTGCCAGGGTTGCAGACGTGTAAACCTTCTTACCCCATCTATCCAGCACCCTGGAGTCTCTATCAGAAGGGGTAGGATTTTTAGCAGTAGAAGCCTTAACACCCTTGGGACCCTGAGAAATTGTTTCAGGGTCAGCAGTAGGGTTTTTAAAAAGAAACTAGTGGGAGTCAGGAACCCTGTAATATCTGTCTGGCTTACTAGGAGCCGGAGGCAGGGAATCAGAAGCCATGCTGGATTCTGAGAACACATCATCAACAATGTCTAAAACAGGAGGTATAGCCAAAGGCCTATGCTGAGGAAGAAGAAGGAAATCTCTAAGCCTCTTTTTGGATTCTGAAAAATCCTGACTCTCCCAATGAAAATGTTCCCTTATGGTATGCAAAGTTTCTCCAAAAGAAAAATCCTCAGGAGGAGAAGCAGAAGGGATGGATTCTTCTGCATCAGAGTCCTCGTAAGGTGGAACAGAAAATTCCTTATCAGAAGAGGAATCGGAAGAAATGGAAACCTGATCTGAAGATTCATAATCAGTGCCTTGCCTAGGCCTCTTAGCAGGAGGGGGTTGGGAACCCCTGATCAAGGTAATTAAATCCTCAGCCATTTTGATCATTTGTTTTTTAGGCATAGGGGCCTGAACACGTGGCCCATGCGTTAGACATAGATGTTGGTTTTGGCCTTGTTTTTGATGATGGCGTCAGTTTCATATACAAATCTTTAGGCCTGAAAACACCCTCAGAAGCCGGTGCCTGCTCAGCGGCTCCGGACCAATCTAAGGAAGAGACATCCGCAGGTTCAATACTTGAAGTGTCTCGTGGCATACCAGACTCCGAATGGGTCTCGGTAGAGGCCTGTGAATCAAACGTAGCAGGCATCAGGGGCTGCAAAAGCGCCTCACTGAGTACCGGCAAACTGGCGACCGGTTTAGAAGAAGCTTCGTCGTCAGTTTTGGACCTCGACGGTCTGTCTCTGTCTTTTTTCTTTGCGTTTTTTGTGAATTCCGGTTGTCGGATTGCTAACGGACGACATTTCTGGATAGTTAAATTTTGAGCCAAAATATTTAGAAGCAAAAATATACCGACGCTTAATAGTGCATTGGTTAAATTTAGCACAAAACCGACAACAAGGCACGTTGTGGTCAGGGCCTAGGCAAGGAATACAGTACAAATGAAAATCCTTATGAGGTATTTGCTTCCCACAAGTAATACAATTATTAACTTTTACTGACATCAGTAAGGAGCAAGAAAAAGTTTCCCCAACGGGGTACTTACCTTTAGGTTGAAGACTTCGGTTCTTAAACTTGAAAACGAACATTTCAGAAGTCGGCCGACTGCCACTTGCGAACTTCTTCTGCTTCGGGCACCGCGCGGCAAGAAAGACTGATGGTGTCAGCTGCATGTTTTATACCCCTGATGACCTGACGTCATGGAAGAAGGGACAGCAACCGACGCAGGACCCAAGACTTTGTTATTCAGGCCGACTGAGGCCAGCCTGCCAGCAGATTACCCAAATGTAATGACTGCAACAGTGAAACACGAAGAACATCAGAAATCTAACTTTTTTTTAATCTTGATGTGAAGGCCTATGATATTTAGGCACAGATGCAAGGACTACAAATTGTTTTATAAACTGGTACTATCAGAAGGGGTGATAGAGTCAGATGGGGGGGTGATGGAGTCACCACACTGCTTAGCCACTCCGGTGGTGTAAAGGAATAAAGAACTGACTATGACTCAGGAGATCTGGGTTCAATTAGCAGCTCAGAGAACAGATGGAGTGCAGGGAGTAATAAGTATGACTGTTCTGGGTCAGGGGGGTGTTATTCGATGATGCTTGCGGGGAGACATGGTTCAAGAGGAGAATTACCCTTGGATGTCGTCAACAAACGTGGTGGCAGAGAAGGGAGTGGGCAGGGCATATAAAAGGAAACTCTCTCCCAAGATAGAAGCACAAATGGCTGAGCTTCCAAATGCACTTACAATCCACGAATAGCATTAGCAATATCAGAGTAAGCTTGGGGGAGGGTAGAAGAATGGCTGGTAGACCAGGCGTGGGCATGAAACACTTGGGAGCTAGGTCAATACTGCTCAATGCTTAGAGCCTAAACAAAAAAACTCCACAACCTTTATGCCCTCCTCAGTCAAATGTAGACATCTGTGCCATGACTGTGACTTGGTTTAAAGACACAGAGGGCAAGGCTACAGTGCCTTCCATATTTACACCAACAACACCACATACTGGAACCAAGGGTGCAGGTGTCTCAATCCATATTACCAACAAATGTACCTCCAGGTTGATTAAACAGGACGATACCATGGAGCTCATCCACATGCAAGCCACCATAGGTAAGGTTCCTAATCACATCACAACTAGCTACAGTCACCATCTATGCCTCTAGAGTGTCATCACTCATACCTAAAACCTACTAAAGGCACTCACCATCCAACCATACATACCCTACTCATGGGTGACTAACTCTCTCTAGACTGGGAAATGTAGACTGCCTCAAACTCGCAGTTACAATGCATCCTGGACTTTAACAAAAAAATACCTTGGAATAGATAGTGCATGCTGCAACCAAATGATCAAACATACTGGATCTGGTACTGACCAATATGGGAGAGTGTTACCAGGAAAAGTTAGGAACTATTGAAAGGCAAACATCATCCTATTAAGTCACAGTTTCTCAAAATTCAAAGCTCCCCCCGACCACAAGACCACAGCCACCTATGCAGAATTATTCAAACTGTCACTAAACAAACATGTGAATGGCTGCACAGGTAGGTACCTATCAGAAATAAACCCAAAACAAACACTAACAACAAATCCCACTGGTGGAATCTTCACCTAAACAATGTATATAACAGAAGAAGAAAACTCATGGCCAAAATCAGGAAAAGCAACTCCCTTAAAGACAAGTGCTCTCTTAGACAACTAAACAAGAAACTAAGAGGTTTAATTAAGTCATTAAATCCAACAAGGCCAACTATGAGATCAGGATAGCCTTGCTGGCAAAGGCCAATCAAAAGGTCTCCTTCAGCTCTGTCTGTAACCATAGCAGTAACACAGCAGTGTGCTGAACTGGTGGTGATCAGGATGACATGGAAAATGTACTGGTTGATAAATTCACCTCACACTTCACCTCCCACAATCCCCTGCACCACCAGATGAAATCTCCTCCAACATACTTCCCCCAGCTATCAGCAGGGACCAGGTGCTGGCAGCACTCGCTAAAGCCAAGAACAACCGCCTCCATGGGTCCCAACATCATCCATGGTTGCCCTCTGAACAGTCTAAAATATGACCTATTAGGACCACACATGACACTTTTCAAATACAGTCTTGAAACAGGCTATATTTCAAGTGAATGGAGGACTGCAGCAGTCATTCCTCTCCACAAGGGCAGACCATCAGCTGACCAAGGGAACTAAAGACCCATCAGTCGAACAAGCCTAATACTCAAAGCCATGGAATGAATTATCATGGAAATGATAAACAATGACATTGGCAACCAACAGATACTGGACTCATCCCAATTTGGCTTTATTAAGGGAAGGAAATGCCTTTTTAACCTGGTAGATTTCTTTGAGGGGGTCACCAAGGCAATGGACGAGGGTAAAACAGTACATCCTGCATAGCTTGACCTGACTAAAGTATTTGATAAAATACCCCACTCTGGCATTGTTGACAAGCTCTCTGAGCTAGGTGTAATCCCTTACATACCTCACTTTATTGCCGGCTGGCTCGCAGACAGGACCCAAGAAGTCTGAATCGGTGAAACCATGTCCACTTTGAGACCAGTGGAGTACCCCAGGGCTCTGTGCTGGGCCTGCTCCTGTTTAGCATTTACTTCTTAGAAGTCAAGGCTAACGTTAAAGGTCGCTGGCTCACTAAATTCACAGATGATTGTAATTTGGGAGCTATTACAAGTTCATAAGAGATTACTACATTAACAGATCAAGAGCCCTTACAAGTGTAGACAGTTTTCCCCAGATTTTATCCAGTTTTCTGTCCCTAAAGGAAAGATAACAAGGGTCAGCAAGTGGGGTTTTGACAAGTTTTACAGACTGCCTCTGTCCATAAGGGACATGGACACCACCCCAGGAGTAAATTTGCAACTTTCCATCCATTGGTCCAGACTGCACTTTAAAATGGTCACGGAAGGGCTCTGCTTCACATGAAAAGGAAGCCTAAAGCCGATATCTGTGATACATATCTGTCTCTCCAGCATGATCTATTCACGTCAGAGATAAGGTTTAGATCCTTGGAGCGGGTTATCCTTGTACAGTTAGCTTTGTGGATATACATTTTCATCAGGGCTGGGTAAGAGACTGCCTTGTACGTCAGGCAAAGATCACCCTCAGTAACCAGTAGGAAACTGAATACAGAGATACCGCTGTTAATCGGTCCGCATAAGCTTTCCCACGACACAAACATCATGCAAGTGGGTTTAACACAGATAAATGACTGGTGCGAAAGCCACGGCCTAAAACTGAATGCCAAAAAATGCATTATAATGCTCTTTGAGAAACTATCAATGCAAGTTAATTACTCCATCAATAAAATGCCCCTAAGAGTCAATCCATTAGAAAGAGCTCTAGGAACAGATGTAGACAGCAATCTGGCCTTTGACCAACATATAGCTAAGATAATAAGAAAAAGAAAATCATTCTATATCACATAACTTATAGTTTACAGTATGGCATCCAGGTCTAACGAAGTTATAGTACCACTCTACTTGGCCCTTATCAGATCAATTATTGAATACAATGCCCCCTTTGGCATGTATCTAACCAGACACTTGCAACAGTTGAAATGCACAAAGGTTTTTTTACCAGGAGAATTTAGGGCGTGAATACCCTGTCCTACACTGATCGCCTAAAGACTCTGTCTCTGTATTCAGTCTCATAAGGCTCTGTCTCTCTATTCAGTCTCCTACAGGCTGATGAGAGGGGATCTTTGCGCGGCTTACAGTGCTTCCTCACACCTAGCCTTGATGGATCTGTTGCACATGTGCAAAACAAACATCACCAGAAACACTAGATCCAGGATCCAAACTTCACTTGTGACATAAACAGAATGTGCAGGTGAGAGAGAGATGTGTCCCAAAGAATCCCAGCCCCACTGAGTAGGCTCCTCATCCCTGGAAAACAGAGTTCATCCTTGAAGCTACTGAAAAGAAACTTTGACAGCTGGATAGGAAATTGTAAATTTACCACTGGGTTACCTGACTGCTCCTTATGGACAGGGGCCTTCAATAAGAAAAGTATTATCCTAATACTCCCACAAATCCTAAGCTATCTGCCGACTAACATGCCCTCCACCCCCATATGACACTTGGGACCCAAATGTTTAGGGGTGTGCGGCTATGCTTGTAAAAGCTCCAATAACAACCTTTGAACCCAAGAGGTCCATTGTGGACCAAAAAAAAAAAGATTCCATGGACAAAGTTTACCAAGTACAATGGACCAAAAACTGAGCAGTAATGAACATTTAGGTCAACTACGACTGATGTGAGCCTGAAGACAGACAAAACATGATGAAGCTTTGAGTATCAGAGATACAAAATATGATGGCCTACTTAACATGCTGACTAAAGCTCTCCCAGTGTAACACTGAGAAACTGTTTAAAAAAAGCCAGTAGAAGTTACCAATCTGGCTAAAATTCAGTTACTGGATAGTAGTTATACTGTCTGAATGCCAACAAATACATTTTTAAAAATCAACCCAAAAAAAAGAAGCTCTGGCTAGGAAGAACCTCATTGCTGTTCAGCAAAAAGAAGTTCAAGCAGCAGTGTTAGTACAGCATATCACTTCCAGCAATTCAGAGGGAAAAATAAATAAAATGCACTCAGATGTGTCTAACGTACATGGGGCACTGAAGGAATACGTAAAGCTAAATGATAAAAGGCTGGAAAATAGAAGTTTTAAGCAGCCATTCAGAGGAACTGATAAAACTGCAGAACTCAGAGGCTGAACTGAAAGAAAGGCTGGCTGAAAATGAAGTTCTCAAATAGAAACATTTAGAAAAATAACACAGTTAGAAGACAGACCACACAGAGAAAAATAATGATGTTTTTGCTATATCAGAAAAAAAATGGGAGGAGTAGGATGCATGAAGTTTATGAAAATACAACTAAGCAAATGGACTAGTGCTCCACATCAGGATTTATTTTTATTTATTTATTTATTCAGTTAACATTTGTTTGCCAGAATAGTCCAACTGGACAACAAGTGTCCATTTTCAGTGGAGTCCTGGGGAGAAAAACTCCATAAGTTTACAGACAGAAGAAAGATTTACAGCCGTTACTAAGAGGATATTCAGCATTTTGGTTGAAAATACAAAATATACAACGAGAGTAGATAAGAACCTGGTAGAGTACTGCACGCTATTACACAACTGAATAAGAGTATATAAATGTTTAGGTTTCCATATATACATTGAAGCAAATATACATGTAAGGGCATATACATATATATATGGATCTAGGACATTTCACCGAAAGCAAATTAGTGTGCACTTTTCACCGAAAGCACAATTCACTGACACATTTCACCGAAAGTTGCATATGGCCTTGTCCCCACTGTAATGCGACCCTGGAGTTAGTATATATAGCAGGGGGTGTGTGTAGGGCACCGCCCCCCACATCAATATTTTAAATGTTTTGAACTATTTACATGCATACTTGCAATTGCAATATGTTACTCGTATCCAAACATGATATATACTTAAAATATGTGGGGGGGGGGGGCTATGCCCTCCACACCCCCGATGTGGAGGGCGATACCCCCCACACTCCCCCTACTATATATACTAACTCCAGGGTCGCACTACAGTGGGTACAAGGCCATATACAACTTTTGGTGAATTGTGTTTTCAGTGAATTGTGTTCGGTCATTTGAGTTTCGGTGAAATGTCCTAGATCCATATATACACACACACACACACACACACACACAAACACACACACTCATATATAGGTTATTGCTCACACACATGGATAGGTATAGTTAGTGTGTTGTTTGTGTTGTCCAGGACAGATGGGGTGTAGAAACAGTGAGTGGACAAGGCTTCAGGGGGTCAATTACAGTTGCATAGATGGTTGGTGAAGAGGTATGTTTTAAGTAGGCTTTTGAAGCAGGGTGTGGAGTTTTGTAGTCTGAGGTCAGGGGGAAGGTTGTTCCATATTTTTGGTATTTCATGTGCAAATAGTGATTCCCCGGAGTTGTTTTTGCATGTGATGGTTTCAATTAAGGCTTTGTTGGAGGACTGAAGTTGTCTATTTGAATTGTAGAAGTTCAGCATGCCAGTCAGGTCAGGGATTAACCAGGTCATTTGTTAAATGAGAAGGCAGATCATGTTCACGCACCAAATCTGGCCATCGGAAAGCAGCACAGACATATACTAGTAGTACAAAGAGATGCTTCTGACAAAAATGTAGCAAAGGAAAAAAGTTCTAAAATGTGAGTACACCAGAGTGTTTGTAGAAAATGACTATTGGCTGTACACTAGGAAGAAGCAAGTTTATCCAAGCAATCAGGAGTGGTCAAGAAGCTGGTGTGAGATTCAAATTGCTATATCCAACTGTCTTAAGAATAGTTTTCCAGGGCATCACAGATAATTTTGGACACAAATTAGGCCATGAAGGGGAAAAAAGTTGCAAAGAGCAATGCAAAAAGATGAAGAGGAATCCACTTCTCAATCTTTTCTCAATAAGGAAGCTCAAAGATAGACTTTGCAAGTGCAACTTTCTCCACACTTCTAAAAGAAAAAGACTAAGCCATTAAAAAAGGCCAGGGAGCTGACCAGATGCCTGATCAGTACCCTGGACTTGAACCAGAGACCAGTGTTGGGCGAGCAATATGATCATGTAGAAGAGCAGCATAAACTGGATTTAGTGAGCAGGAGTGAGAAGTGCAAATCATCAAACTCAATAGACAGAGTCTGGACACATGAAGAAAGGTACTGCAGGAAGTGGATGAAAAAGTCTGGAAATTTGTTGACTGTGTTAAACTACTGCAAAAACTGCAAAACATAAACTTTATATCACTATTTAGAAGGATACTGAATGGACTGAAGAAGTAACTGTAATTGAAACATTTTTTCTTATTATTAGTATAAAAGTTTCCTGATGTAAACATCACAATACTTTATGAGTATAAAGTAGTCATGTTACAGCATACAATCAGAGGTATTTTAAAGGTGAGATATTGGGGAGCAGTGTTTTTATCAGTGATTGTTGAATATGCCACTGGTATTCATAGGTTCACAGGTTAGTACTAGGCTAATTGTCCTTAAGAGCCATTTTAAGCCTAGCCAATTATCCACTGGGACACTCGAACCCTGCACAAGGTGGCCACCGGTATTAAGGTAAGAAACTAGTCTTTCTTAGCTGCAATGAACCTGGGTTTTACTGTATAAAAAGATAAAGGCTGAAAGGAAGCAAATCAAAGTTAATAAAATGTAATCTATGGATGGTGGGGGAGGGGAATATAATGTGTATGATCATATTATATACATATTAAAAAATATTTCCTCCATTTTTACAGAGGTGGATATATATATTACTGTTTTCAGCTTAAGCTACACACATTTTTGACATAAAGGCACTTGAACAGGGAAAGATATGGAAAACTGTTTCTTTTTTGCATTTGCAAAGTATCTAGCTTTTATTTTTTCATTAGCATCTATTTTGGGCTGAAGACAAACAATTATGACGGATCTAGGTTGTGTCTTCTGAAAGATAAAAGTTGTGGATATGCCAGTTTCAATGTAATTAGCTTTAAAGTGGCACTGATAAGCAGTTCAGTGAGAATCAAAAGTAAAAAAAAAGAAGTTTGAAGATGCATTATACTGTAACACGTTTAAGTAAAAAAAAGACTTACAAACAATAGAAAACAATGAACAGCATAAATAATGGTAGCGTTTTTCTTGTTTGCATTTGCAAAGTAGCTAAATGGGCTCTTCCCCTAGCACCTGCTCTTGAATAAAAACAAGCAGCCTACAAGTGCAAGCAATTACTTGCAACAGGGCTGAAATGTGTTCAGGGTGATCTATTCTACAGAACTGTAAGGTACAATGCAATTAACTTTTAAAGAGGTACTGGCAACCATTCAGAGAAAACAAAAGTTAACGTAAGTAAAGTTTGAAACTGTGGGATGTAAATACTTACACAAGCAAATAAATCCCCAGTAGCCTTAGCACTTTGTTCTTTAAATATAACTGAGCACAATGTTGTTTATTTAAAGTTAGATAACGCATATTTTCTTAAGTCAAAAAGCTAAGGTTTACTGAAAGCATTTTGTTGTCATATACATGAGGGAAAAAGAAATAACATAAGAATAGGGTGCAGTCTGAATAAATAAGAAAACAGGCTCCAACATTCACATAAGCACAGCTGACCTTAATTTTAGAAGGGATAATATCTATGGGTGCAACCACTGATTTGGAGCAACAGCTTCTACATGGAGTGGCAATTTTTTTTTTTTTTTTTGGAAAATACATATATGTTGTGTGCTTGCTGAAAATGAAACTTGTGAAAACACATTTTTTTTGTTTCAAGTGTTTCTACTTAAATGAAAAATCCGTGAAAATGTGATGGGTTAAACAGAGATGAAGAGAAGCAACACCATACAAGATTAGCTTGCCAAGCATTAATGTGTGAATGTCACCAGCAAGATGAAAACATCTATTCAAAAAATGCCAAAGTGTTGGAATAATGACTTTCTACCAGAATGGCTGTTTGTCAATATTAACATGGAATGTAAACAGTCTTTGTGGTATAGATAAATTTAAAGTGCTTTGGATTACATTAAAAACAGAGTCCAGAAAGCAATGTTACAACAGATGCATTTAGATATAAACAGTTATATGAAAATGGCAAAGAAATTATTTTTTGGGGGGGGTAAGTGGAATAACAGGGAAAAGAATGAGGGGAGCAGTAATATTGACTGCAAGAGGATTCTAGTAGTGACAGAAAAGAAAAAAAAAGACAGTAATAGTAGATTTGCTGCACTAAGTGGTTAGTGGCAGTGTAGGAGGATTATGCTGGTGTGTATTTATATATAAAAACAACATTATGGAGCTTAGGAAAATTTTATGAGAAACAATAAGTGTTCAGCAAGGAACACTGTTTACTGGTGGGGATTGGAAAAATGAGAAAGTATTAGGGGACCTAGTGGGGAAACTATTACAAAAGAATTTAGATTCCTGAAGAGAGTTAGGTGAATTTTTGACATGCAAGATGTGATTTCAGTAGCAGGAACTTAGAATTTACATACGATTCCCCAAGCCATAAATATAAGGCTAGAGTGGATAAAAATTATACTTCACAGGAGAATACACACTTCTCTGAAAGCTTTCAGACCCATCCAATACTATATCAGATCACGTACTAATAAAAACTGAAATAAAGATGCACAGTAATAATATAAAGATGACACACTGGTGTTTACCTACTTAAGAGAGTAATTTAAGGAATGGATATGTAGGTATGATTTGAAAGTTATTAATGAGGACAGAAATTACTTTAGAAGGGTTAGCTAGTTAGCACCGTAACAATCTACTGCCAATCATTAACAGACTGGAGTTCCGCTGTGGCAACCCCTAACCGGGAAAAGCCGAAAGAAGAAGAAGAACAGAAATAACAGAGAAAGACATATTGGGGAAAGTAATAAGAATTATTTAGAATGGCTGCTCAAGGTTCATATTACAGAAAAAGGGGAACATCACAAGAAGAGAGACGACAGAATGATATGTGTGAACATTTAGACAACATGCATGAGTTTAGGAAGGATGCTGTTGAAAAACTATTTTTATAACAACTTTATAGTGCAAAACCTTTTCTTAATATTTTTGCCTCACTCATGGCATGCCCATTACGCCAGCTCCCAGCAGCTGTATCATCTCCTCTGCAAGTACCTTCCTAGTGGACCCCCGGTGGTCCCTCTGCCGAGAGGGTCTGCCTTATGGGAGAACTTCTGCTGTAAGGCGGGCTCTGCTGGGTGAGGTAGCCTGCCAGACAAACAAACAGACAGGCCATTATCTACCTACAAGAAGGATTTTTTATTGATCGGTTTCCCTGCCTTGACATGCTGCTGTTACCCTTGCATAGGGTGAGCAGGCAATAAGAGGGCCAAGTCAAACAAGCACTTGCCCCAGGTTTTTTAGCAAGTACATCCTACTCTGTTTTCTCCAACTCTCAAGCCCAGTGTCATACCAAAGGATTCTGGCCACCACCACAGCCCAATGGTTAATGCACTGGCACATCCTCCCAAGGCTCTGTTAAACGCACAAACCATTAATTAAACTTGGGTTATCTGGGTTGTAGTCAGGGCTGTATCTCAATAAGCCACGAGAATGGCTCAGTGCAAAAACTTCCAGCACAATGACATAAAAGAGAAAGTAGAAAGAGTTGTAGTGAAACATAGGGCTACTACGACAAGAATAAACAGAAATCCTATAGAGGTATTAGAAATTTTATGGAAATCTACAGAGAGGAGGAGAAGAATGGGGAACAAAGATAAAGTTTGTTTGTTTGTGTCTTTCGGCTTTTCCCAGTTAGGGGTTGCCACAGCGGAACTCTGGTCCGCTAATCATTTTAAATAGAGTTGCTTGCTACTGAGATTTGTCTGCATACATCAACTGGACATAAGCTGATTTAAGTATATTTCCTGCATTTTATTGTGGTTTTATAATTTTGGACTGATTCCTCAGATCTAGCTCTGTTGAAACTGTCTTGTGTGTGTGTGTCTGAAGCTCTGCACTAGTTGTTAAACTGCTTTGAAATTCCTTTAAGTGTTAATTAGCTTGGGGGGTTCTGATAACATTAAAACCTGTGTTGGTTACATCTCTTGTAATCATTTTAAAGAGAGTTGCTTGCTACTGAGATTTGTCTGCATACATCAACTGGACATAAGCTGATTTAAGTATATTTCCTGCATTTTATTGTGGTTTTATAATTTTGGACTGATTCCTCAGATCTAGCTCTGTTGAAACTGTCTTGTGTGTGTGTCTGAAGCTCTGCACTAGTTGTTAAACTGCTTTGAAATTCCTTTAAGTGTTAATTAGCTTGGGGGTTTCTAATAACATTAAAACCTGTGTTGGTTACATCTCTTGTAATCATTTTAAACAGAGTTGCTTGCTACTGAGATTTGTCTGCATACATCAACTGGACATAAGCTGATTTAAGTATATTTCCTGCATTTTATTGTGGTTTTATAATTTTGGACTGATTCCTCAGATCTAGCTCTGTTGAAACTGTCTTGTGTGTGTCTGAAGCTCTGCACTAGTTGTTAAACTGCTTTGAAATTCCTTTAAGTGTTAATTAGCTTGGGGGGTTCTGATAACATTAAAACCTGTGTTGGTTACATCTCTTGTAATCATTTTAAAGAGAGTTGCTTGCTACTGAGATTTGTCTGCATGCATCAACTGGACATAAGCTGATTTAAGTATATTTCCTGCATTTTATTGTGGTTTTATAATTTTGGACTGATTCCTCAGATCTAGCTCTGTTGAAATTGTCTTGTGTGTGTGTCTGAAGCTCTGCACTAGTTGTTAAACTGCTTTGAAATTCCTTTAAGTGTTAATTAGCTTGGGGGGTTCTGATAACATTAAAACCTGTGTTGGTTACATCTCTTGTAATCATTTTAAAGAGAGTTGCTTGCTACTGAGATTTGTCTGCATACATCAACTGGACATAAGCTGATTTAAGTATATTTCCTGCATTTTATTGTGGTTTTATAATTTTGGACTGATTCCTCAGATCTAGCTCTGTTGAAACTGTCTTGTGTGTGTGTCTGAAGCTCTGCACTAGTTGTTAAACTGCTTTGAAATTCCTTTAAGTGTTAATTAGCTTGGGGGGGGTTCTGATAACATTAAAACCTGTGTTGGTTACATCTCTTGTAATCATTTTAAAGAGAGTTGCTTGCTACTGAGATTTGTCTGCATACATCAACTGGACATAAGCTGATTTAAGTATATTTCCTGCATTTTATTGTGGTTTTATAATTTTGGACTGATTCCTCAGATCTAGCTCTGTTGAAACTGTCTTGTGTGTGTGTCTGAAGCTCTGCACTAGTTGTTAAACTGCTTTGAAATTCCTTTAAGTGTTAATTAGCTTGGGGGTTTCTGATAACATTAAAACCTGTGTTGGTTACATCTCTTGTAATCATTTTAAATAGAGTTGCTTGCTACTGAGATTTGTCTGCATACATCAACTGGACATAAGCTGATTTAAGTATATTTCCTGCATTTTATTGTGGTTTTATAATTTTGGACTGATTCCTCAGATCTAGCTCTGTTGAAACTGTCTTGTGTGTGTGTCTGAAGCTCTGCACTAGTTGTTAAACTGCTTTGAAATTCCTTTAAGTGTTAATTAGCTTGGGGGGGGTTCTGATAACATTAAAACCTGTGTTGGTTACATCTCTTGTAATCATTTTAAAGAGAGTTGCTTGCTACTGAGATTTGTCTGCATACATCAACTGGACATAAGCTGATTTAAGTATATTTCCTGCATTTTATTGTGGTTTTATAATTTTGGACTGATTCCTCAGATCTAGCTCTGTTGAAACTGTCTTGTGTGTGTGTCTGAAGCTCTGCACTAGTTGTTAAACTGCTTTGAAATTCCTTTAAGTGTTAATTAGCTTGGGGGGGTTCTGATAACATTAAAACCTGTGTTGGTTACATCTCTTGTAATCATTTTAAAGAGAGTTGCTTGCTACTGAGATTTGTCTGCATACATCAACTGGACATAAGCTGATTTAAGTATATTTCCTGCATTTTATTGTGGTTTTATAATTTTGGACTGATTCCTCAGATCTAGCTCTGTTGAAACTGTCTTGTGTGTGTGTCTGAAGCTCTGCACTAGTTGTTAAACTGCTTTGAAATTCCTTTAAGTGTTAATTAGCTTGGGGGGTTCTGATAACATTAAAACCTGTGTTGGTTACATCTCTTGTAATCATTTTAAAGAGAGTTGCTTGCTACTGAGATTTGTCTGCATACATCAACTGGACATAAGCTGATTTAAGTATATTTCCTGCATTTTATTGTGGTTTTATAATTTTGGACTGATTCCTCAGATCTAGCTCTGTTGAAACTGTCTTGTGTGTGTGTCTGAAGCTCTGCACTAGTTGTTAAACTGCTTTGAAATTCCTTTAAGTGTTAATTAGCTTGGGGGGGTTCTGATAACATTAAAACCTGTGTTGGTTACATCTCTTGTAATCATTTTAAAGAGAGTTGCTTGCTACTGAGATTTGTCTGCATACATCAACTGGACATAAGCTGATTTAAGTATATTTCCTGCATTTTATTGTGGTTTTATAATTTTGGACTGATTCCTCAGATCTAGCTCTGTTGAAACTGTCTTGTGTGTGTGTCTGAAGCTCTGCACTAGTTGTTAAACTGCTTTGAAATTCCTTTAAGTGTTAATTAGCTTGGGGGGTTCTGATAACATTAAAACCTGTGTTGGTTACATCTCTTGTAATCATTTTAAAGAGAGTTGCTTGCTACTGAGATTTGTCTGCATACATCAACTGGACATAAGCTGATTTAAGTATATTTCCTGCATTTTATTGTGGTTTTATAATTTTGGACTGATTCCTCAGATCTAGCTCTGTTGAAACTGTCTTGTGTGTGTGTCTGAAGCTCTGCACTAGTTGTTAAACTGCTTTGAAATTCCTTTAAGTGTTAATTAGCTTGGGGGGGTTCTGATAACATTAAAACCTGTGTTGGTTACATCTCTTGTAATCATTTTAAAGAGAGTTGCTTGCTACTGAGATTTGTCTGCATACATCAACTGGACATAAGCTGATTTAAGTATATTTCCTGCATTTTATTGTGGTTTTATAATTTTGGACTGATTCCTCAGATCTAGCTCTGTTGAAACTGTCTTGTGTGTGTGTCTGAAGCTCTGCACTAGTTGTTAAACTGCTTTGAAATTCCTTTAAGTGTTAATTAGCTTGGGGGGTTCTGATAACATTAAAACCTGTGTTGGTTACATCTCTTGTAATCATTTTAAAGAGAGTTGCTTGCTACTGAGATTTGTCTGCATACATCAACTGGACATAAGCTGATTTAAGTATATTTCCTGCATTTTATTGTGGTTTTATAATTTTGGACTGATTCCTCAGATCTAGCTCTGTTGAAACTGTCTTGTGTGTGTGTCTGAAGCTCTGCACTAGTTGTTAAACTGCTTTGAAATTCCTTTAAGTGTTAATTAGCTTGGGGGGGTTCTGATAACATTAAAACCTGTGTTGGTTACATCTCTTGTAATCATTTTAAAGAGAGTTGCTTGCTACTGAGATTTGTCTGCATACATCAACTGGACATAAGCTGACTTAAGTATATTTCCTGCATTTTATTGTGGTTTTATAATTTTGGACTGATTCCTCAGATCTAGCTCTGTTGAAACTGTCTTGTGTGTGTGTCTGAAGCTCTGCACTAGTTGTTAAACTGCTTTGAAATTCCTTTAAGTGTTAATTAGCTTGGGGGGTTCTGATAACATTAAAACCTGTGTTGGTTACATCTCTTGTAATCATTTTAAAGAGAGTTGCTTGCTACTGAGATTTGTCTGCATACATCAACTGGACATAAGCTGATTTAAGTATATTTCCTGCATTTTATTGTGGTTTTATAATTTTGGACTGATTCCTCAGATCTAGCTCTGTTGAAACTGTCTTGTGTGTGTGTCTGAAGCTCTGCACTAGTTGTTAAACTGCTTTGAAATTCCTTTAAGTGTTAATTAGCTTGGGGGGGTTCTGATAACATTAAAACCTGTGTTGGTTACATCTCTTGTAATCATTTTAAAGAGAGTTGCTTGCTACTGAGATTTGTCTGCATACATCAACTGGACATAAGCTGATTTAAGTATATTTCCTGCATTTTATTGTGGTTTTATAATTTTGGACTGATTCCTCAGATCTAGCTCTGTTGAAACTGTCTTGTGTGTGTGTCTGAAGCTCTGCACTAGTTGTTAAACTGCTTTGAAATTCCTTTAAGTGTTAATTAGCTTGGGGGGTTCTGATAACATTAAAACCTGTGTTGGTTACATCTCTTGTAATCATTTTAAAGAGAGTTGCTTGCTACTGAGATTTGTCTGCATACATCAACTGGACATAAGCTGATTTAAGTATATTTCCTGCATTTTATTGTGGTTTTATAATTTTGGACTGATTCCTCAGATCTAGCTCTGTTGAAACTGTCTTCCCCACCCCCCCTCCCTGTTCTTGGTTGTAGTTTAAATTTGGTGGCTTTTGCAGTGCCCGCTTTACTGTAGATTTGATCTAGGACACTCCCCCAGTCCCATCTCTTTACCGCATTCTATCTAATAAACCCTTTCTGCACTTGCTTTTAGTCCTTTTTAATTTAATTACATTTTTTTCATACTGTGTGTGGACTAATATTGCTACATACTCAAGTGTGCCAGCTTGCACTGCATGTGAATTGTTTTTATAGCATTTACTGTCTGTTTTTTTCCTTGTCTCTGTAAAAAAAAAAAAAAAAAAAAAAAAAAAAAAAAATCTCTTGTTTTCCCGCATTACTGAACTAGAGTAGTCCAGTTCCAGAGTTGCTGATCCCTGGGCTTTGTTTTTAGTTCCTGTTACTGATCCATTGCCTTATTAGGAAGGAGGGAAGTTTCTTTGCTTACCAGTGGGAGTGGGAAGCACTGAGCAGCCTTTTTGTCCGAATTGGTGAAGTTTCAGCCAGAAACTAGTAGTCCATTGGTCGTTTTGGGCCAATTCCTAGCTCCTTTCAGCCCCCTGCTATAAAACACGCTAACGCAGCTTTCCAGCTTGTACCAACTCAGCACAGATCCTCGTGGTGGCCTGCAGAGTGATCCAAGCAGCAGAGAGCTAAAGAGTGACTTTCTACCAGATATAAGTATTTTTTGTGGCTTTCCCACTGTTATTAAGCTAGCGACTGCATTTCGCCTGTTTTACTGCTACTTTAAGTGATTTCTGCACTTTACACTGTTTATTGCACTTTAAGTTACTAATTGTTGCAAATTGTTTCTGTAGGCTACACACTAAAGTGCGCTAGCTGATTTACAGCATTTATAGCATTTACTGTCTGTTTTTCCTTGTCTCTGTAAAAAAACAAAAAAACAAAAAAATCTCTTGTTTTCCCGCCTTACTGAACTAGAGTAGTCCAGTTTCAGAGTTGTTGCTGATCCCTGGGCTTTGTTTTTAGTTCCTGTTACTGATCCATTGCCTTATTAGGAAGGAGGGAAGTTTCTTTGCTTACCAGTGGGAGTGGGAAGCACTGAGCAGCCTTTTTGTCCGATTTGGTGAAGTTTCAGCCAGAAACTAGTAGTCCATTGGTCGTTTTGGGCCAATTCCTAGCTCCTTTCAGCCCCCTGCTATAAAACACGCTAAACACGTGTTTTCCAGCTTGTACCAACTCAGCACAGATCCTCGTGGTGGCCTGCAGAGTGATCCAAGCAGCAGAGAGCTAAAAGAGTGACTTTCTACCAGATATAAGTATTTTTGTGGCTTTCCCACTGTTATTAAGCTAGCGACTGCATTTAGTGTGTTTTACTGCTACTTTAAGTGATTTCTGCATTTTACACTGTTTATTGCAATTTAAGTTACTAATTGTTGCAAATTGTTTCTGTAGGCTACACACTAAAGTCGCTAGCCGATTTACAGCATTTATAGCATTTACTGTCTGTTTTTTCTTTGTCTCTTAAAAAAAAAAAAAAAATCTCTTGTTTTCCGCCTTACTGAACTAGAGTAGTCCAGTTTCAGAGTTGCTGATCCCTGGGCTTTGTTTTTAGTTCCTGTTACTGATCCATTGCCTTATTAGGAAGGAGGAAGTTTCTTTGCTTACCAGTGGGAGTGGGAAGCACTGAGCAGCCTTTTGTCCGAATTGGTGAAGTTTCAGCCAGAAACTAGTAGTCCATTGGTCGTTTGGGCCAATTCTAGCTCCTTTCAGCCCCTGCTATAAAACACGCTAAGCTGCGTTTTCCAGCTTGTACCAACTCAGCACAGATCCTCGTGGTGGCCTGCAGAGTGATCCAAGCAGCAGAGAGCTAAAAGAGTGACTTTCTACCAGATATAAGTATTTTTTGTGGCTTTCCCACTGTTATTAAGCTAGCGACTGCATTTTGCCTGTTTTACTGCTACTTTAAGTGATTTCTGCATTTTACACTGTTTATTGCACTTTAAGTTACTAATTGTTGCAAATTGTTTCTGTAGGCTACACACTAAAGTGCGCTAGCCGATTTATAGCATTTACTGTCTGTTTTTTTCCTTGTCTCTGTAAAAAAACAAAAAAATATCTTGTTTTCCCGCCTTACTGAACTAGAGTAGTCCAGTTTCAGAGTTGCTGATCCCTGGGCTTTGTTTTTAGTTCCTGTTACTGATCCATTGCTTTATTAGGAAGGGGGGAAGTTTCTTTGCTTACCAGTGGGAGTGGGAAGCACTGAGCGGCCTTTTTGTCCGATTTGGTGAAGTTTCAGCCAGAAACTAGTAGTCCATTGGTCGTTTTGGGCCAATTCCTAGCTCCCTTCAGCCCCCTGCTATAAAACACGCTAAACGCGCGTTAGCGCGAAGTTGCCACTGTTGCACACAAGAGCAGCGGCGGTTAAACAAGGTTAAACTATTCGGGCCATCTAAATTCCACTCTTCAAATTTTCCCTTAGAACTACCTTCCTCGAGCTGTACTGCTGATCTAACCAGCATATCCTATAATTAGAAGTTATGTACCTACCATAACGTTCCATGTTAGTTGTCTTCTCTCGCCTTCTTTCTTGCTGGATGGGTTCGGAGCTGATCCTCGGCTCCGACTCGGCACTTGCTTTAGCTTGAGAACTCCTTTTACCAGCTCAAGTCAACCCTATATCCCATGATGCAAGGCGGAACTACCTCAGATCTCGTTTGGTGTCTAACCTACCCTGCTAAGGACTAACCTAACATATTTAGGAAACCCAAGTCCATAATAAAGAGTCCTCTAAAGAAGGCTCAGGAGGAAACATCCTGATAGGAACTCTTCAAGATCTGTCCAGGCCAGGGGGAAGGAGGGAGGGACGCAAGAAAGAAGGCGAGAGAAGACAACTAACATGGAACGTTATGGTAGGTACATAACTTCTAAATGTTAAGTTGTCAATCTCGCCTTCATTCTTGCTGGATGGGACCGCACCTGTATCCCGGGTGGCTCAATGGAACAGACTCTTGAGAACTGTGGAACCAAAACTGGCCCTGTCTCTGGAGGCCAAGTCTAATTTGTAATGAGAGACAAAGGTATGAGGAGTGGCCCAAGTAGCTGCTGCACAAATGGTATCAATAGGTAGTCTATCCTGAAAAGCTGCAGAAGTGGATAGACTCCTGGTTGAGTGTGCTTTCGGTTTAGAAGATAGTTGCTTGCCTCTGAGAGAGTACACATAGGAAATGGTGGAAGACAACCATCTGGATAAGGTCACTTTAGACACTGGGAGACCTATCCTGTTTTCTGCATAGGAGACAAATAATTGGTCCGATTTCCTGACTTGTTTCGTTCTATGCAAATAGTACCTGAGCTGACGATGGACATCCAAAAAATGAAGCTTTTGTTCAGCTCTGTCAGAATAGTTTGGGAAAAAGACTGGTAGATCTATGGATTGATTAATATTGGTTTGAGACACAACTTTGAGGAGAAAGGACGGGTTCGTTCTTAAGGATACCCTGTCCTTATGAAAAACCAAGTAAGGGGAACGGATGCAGAGAGCTTGAATCTCGGAAACCCTTCTTGCTGAAGTGACAGCCAGTAAAAATATAGTTTTCCAGGTCAATAATTTCAAAGAACATGAAGCAGATGGTTCGAAGGGAGGTAACATCAAGGATGCCAACATTAAATTTAGATCCCATTGCGGAGGAGGATGCTTTATCGGCGGCTTTAGGAGAAAAACTCCTCTCAGAAAGGCCTTGCATAATCTATGAGACATAATGTTATTATCATGCAAGCCAACATGATACTTGGAAATAGCAGCCAGTTGAACTTTAACTGTAGATGAAGAAGATCCTGACTGAAAAACCTCAGCCAGGAAATCTAAAACAGAATGCACAGGAGCAGTAAAGGGATCAATATTCCTGGAATTTGCCCAAATAGAAAAACGTCGCCACTTGCTAGCATAAACAGTTCTGGTGGACGACTTTAAAGAAGACACTAAGATGTCTCTGACTGAATCAAAGATCATCGGAAGCCTGGCTAGGGAAGGAAGTGGAGCAACCAAGCAGTGAGGTTGAGAGAATGAATGGCCCGGTGCTGTTGACCCGACTGGTGGATCAAGAGATCCGGAACTGGGTCCAGATGCCAGGGCTGCACCAGGAGGTGACGATGCAGAGACGGAAACCAAATTTGTCGAGGCCAGTAAGGGGCAATGAGAATCAACTTGGCCCTCAAAACGGTGGCTTTCTGAATGACTTGTGGAATCAAGGGAAAAGGAGGAAAAGCGTACAGAAGTCCCCGGGGCCAATCCTGGGTTTGAGAGTCTCTCAGGGGTTGGCCTGGTAGGGGGAAGAGGGTGAAAAAATCGGGGCACTTGTTGTTTTGGGGTGTAGCAAAAAGATCGCAACAAGGTGTGCCCCACTTCAGAAAAATCTGATCCACTACAGATTGATTGAGAGACCACTCGTGAGGCATGAGAATGGATCTGCTCAGCCTGTCCGCCAAGAGGTTGGACCTGCCGGGGATGTGCGTTGCTATCAGAAACCGATGAGAGGAGATTGCCCATTGCCAAAGTCTGAGAGCTTCTCGACACAACGGATAGGACCTGGTCCCGCCCTGCTTGTTGATGTACCAGACCATGGACATGTTGTCCGTTTGTACTGCAATAGTCCCCGTGGGAAGAAAGTCGTTGAGGGCTTGCAACGTTAAAAGCACCGCTCTCATCTCCAGGACATTTATGTGCAGATGGTATTCTATGGGTTGCCACGTCCGTGGACCATCCTGCCCTGATAATGCCCCCACCCGATCAGAGAGGCATCCGTAGTAACTGTGGCAACTGGAGGAGGGGAACAAAGGTCGGCCCTGATGAAGAAGAGGGAAGATATCCACCAGTTCAGATGAGTTCTGCGATTGTGTGACTAAGATTTCGTGCCTCATCGGAAGACTGTGGAGCGACCACTGAGTGAATAACATCCACTGCAGAAGACGCATGTGGAAGCGAGCCAGTGGTAGAAGAACAATGGCCGCAGCCATAAGACCTAGAACCTTTAGTATCAATCTGGCTTTGACCTTGCTGCTCTGCAATAGAATCGAGCAATTTTTGGATGTCCAGAATTCTTTGATCTGTTAGTCTGGCTAACATTTTGACGGTGTTTAATTCTGCCTATAAAGGTGATAGATTGGCAAGGCCGCAGAGAAGACTTTTCGAAATTCACTGAAATTCCCAAACTCCTGCAAAGCTGCAGTGTGTAGTCTCTGGTCTGAAGAAGCTGACACCTGGTGGTGGCGGAGAGGAGCCAGTCGTCTAAATAAGGAAACACCTGGAATCTTTGACGTCTCAGATGAGCTGTGACCACTGCCATGCATTTGGTAAACACTCTGGGGGCTGAAGTGAGGCCAAAGGGCAGGGCTCTGAATTGGTAATGACTGGTCCCTAGCCGAAAGCGGAGAAACCTTCTGGAGCGCCTGTGAATCTTTATGTGATAGTACGCGTCCTGAAGGTCTATAGAGCACATCCAGTTGTCCTTGCCCAGAAAGGGCAGAATGGACTGAAGTGTGACCATCCGGAATCTTGCCTTCTTGACAAATCTGTTTAGACTGCTCAGGTCTAATATTGGTCTCCAATCTCCCGTCCTTTTGGGGACCAAAAAGAATCTCGAGTAGACGCCGGATCCTACTTGGTCTGCCGGCTCTTTTTCCTAGGAGCTTTGAAATCTCCTGTTCTGCCAAATCCCTTTGACCGGGTGAGATGTCTGGAAGGGATTGTTGAGGTACGGGATACCTTTCGAAGAGGATTTTGTAACCCTCGGATATGATCGACTGTACCCACATATCTTGTGAAAGGGAATGCCAGGCTACTGGGTACAGCGAAATCCTTCCCCCGACTGCCTCCAAGGGTGAACAGTCGGGCAACACCTCAGGGGTGCTGAAAGGGCTTCTCAGGAAGAGACTCCCTGTTACCCTGGTTCTGAGGACCCCCCCTGCCTCTAGGGCGGCGTCTATTGTTACCCCTCTGCCTCTGGGGGTAAACTGACCACGTGTGTCCGGTGTAGCTCCTTGGGCTTTATGAACCACATCTTCCCTCCCTTCTGACCCTTGGGATATGGTCTAGAAGGGGTGGAAAAATGGACTCCAACGGCAGAAAGAGTTTTACCGTCCTGCTCACACCTGGTCAAGGTATCCTTCACCTGAGGTCCGAACAAAGCCGAACCGTCAAAGGGGGTATTGGTGAAGGGCCTTAAAGGGTCCGCAAAATTACAAAGCCGCATCCAGGCTTGGCGTCTAAGAGCCACTCCTGTGCCTGCGGCCCTGCTCGCTCCATCGGCCGCATAGGATATGAGCCGCATGGAGGAGTTGGATAAGGAATTCAGGATTGCTAGCTGTGAGGCAATCTTTTCTTGAGCCCCAGCAGCAGAAGGATCCTGGACCACTTCACCTAGTTCCTTGAGAATATCTCTTTGAAGCCTGGTGAAGTGACAAAGGTAGTTCAGCGAGCATAGCAAAGGTCGCTGAAGAAAACATCCGCTTTCCATACCTGTCCATGGTCCTAGAATCCTTGTTAGGAGGATGGACAGGTACTGAAGGATCCGCAGTTCCTTCTTAGTGGCCGCCACCACCATAGCATCCACAGAGACGCCTTGGAAAGAAACTGTTTGTCCGTAGGGGCCGTAATAATTTTGGATGGTCTCCTGGGGACAGGTTCCACAGAATCTGGAGCTGCCACGCCTTCGAGCCACTACCTGCATAAGTGGGTCGAAGGCGGAGACACCCAGGAGGTGGAGGTCGGGATCCAAAGCCTCCAGGTATACCGACTCATCCTCGGAGGGGTCAATGGAGGGCCAATTCCCCTCTGTTTGAGGAGCTCAAGGATGTCTGAAAAGGAGACATCCTCAGAGGGGATCGTGGGGAACCCTCCGACTCATCTAAGTCGGTATCAGATGTAGTAGACTCAGGGAGTCTGTGTGTTTCCTCTTACACGTCCTCTTCGAGGGGTTCCCCTGCAGGATCAGGAGAAACCTCGGAAGAGGAAGATATTCCCAATGGGGAAACCTGGGGCGATGGATCCCTGGGCCTGAGAGCAAGAGGCTGGCAAGAGGCGTCTACAGGTACCGAAGAGGGAGGAGCTAGAGGGATGGACCGTTGACCTGGCTCAGGTGCCAGGACACTCCTCATCACCTCAAAGGCTCCCCTCCCGGAGACCGGAATATCCCGTTCGAGGAAACAGGAATTCCCGGCTCCACTGAGAGGGAAGGCTCCGAGGCCAATGTCGGTGCCGAGCTTACCAAAGCCGAAGCCCCGAGAGGGAGAGCGGGGTCGGACAAGGGTCCGATGCCACTAGCCCCCTCGGAGCCGACCAGGAAACTTCGGCGACCGGATCCCTCCAAGGAAGGTCTCATGGAAGAGATCGGAGCCGAAGACGACGGAGCCAAAGAGGGATGTATCGGCTTCGGCGCCGAAACAGTCGCTGTCCCGAGAAGCTCCGGCTCCGAACTCTGGTGGGGAGTCGGAGGAGGAAGTTCAAGGGGTAAAGTAATAGCCAAAGTCTGCTGAGACGGGCTATGGAGCATTTGGGCCAGTGCCTGCGACTTTAACAGCCTGCTTACCACCCTCTCCAAGTCGTGGTCAGACAGCCTGGAAGATCTCGAAGATCGGCTCCGATGACTCCGCTCCGACAAAAGAGGAGACCCCGGAGCCGAGTGGATACTCTCCACCGAAGGGGACCGAGATCTCTTTTGGGACGAAGTCATCGGAGCCGAAGTCCCCTGAATTCCAGATGGAGCTGAAGGTTTCTCGGCTCCGATACTGGATAAGGTGTCGGCTCCAGCCGGAGCCGACAAGGCAACAGTAGATTGGGTGTCGGAACAGATCGGTGCCGAGCCCACTACTTTAGAAGCAGAAAGATCGGCTCCAGCCGGAGCCACCGGAGGAGGCTTAGACACTGTAGCCTGAACCTTCGGAGGCTTAGAAGGTTTACTGGACCCTGTTTTAGAGGGAGAACCTTCTGGCTTAAGCAAGCCACGGAGGATCAATTTATTCCTCCTTTCCTGCAGGACTCTCTGGCTAAAAGAGTGACACAAAGCACAGGAGTCCTGCAGGTGCAAAGGCAGTAAACACAAGAAGTGTGACCGTCTGTCAGAGACATTTTCTGACAGCACGAGTCGCACTTCTTGAAGCCTGAGACCTTGCCTTCCTTAAACATAGTCCTAGAGGAAGAAGTCACACACACCCCAACAATCACACAATTAATCCCCAAACACACAGACACACAGGTAGGGATTAAGCAAGGGGGTCTAAGCCTAACTGAAAACTCTTTTAGAATTATAAAAAGAATTTAAAAGTTTTTAACTATAAGGGAAATAGGGTGGGCTGTAGAAACACTACACACTATAAAAAGGGGAATAAGGGAGAAATAAATCCCTGACTAAGCTTTTTGAAAATATCAACTTACCTCAGCTGGCAAAAAGGAGACCTCTTTCGCTAAGCAGCAAACGAGATCTGAGGTAGTTCCGCCTTGCATCATGGGATATAGGGTTGCCTCGAGCTGGTAAAAGGAGTTCTCAAGCTAAAGCAAGTGCCGAGTCGGAGCCGAGGATCGGCTCCGAACCCATCCAGCAAGAATGAAGGCGAGATTGACAACTTAACATCTGAAAAGTTCATCTCTACTTAATTCCCAAGTAGACTATTCTCTATCTGTAAAGCCTAGCACTTACTCCTACAGTACTTGCACCTTGATAAAGCACTCTTATTATAGATAGTACCCCACCAGCCTAAAACCCACTTCCCCCGGAGTCCTTTGAAAGTCTCTTTATCTACTACTTCTAGTATGTCGAGGGATCAGTTGCTAGTGTCCTCTCCAGCTCAACTGGTGAACCTGGGAATATTGAGGCAATGTTACAATTGCCTCATGTACACAGACAATCCTCTCCTTCTCCCACAAAACACAAATACATGCGAGAGATGCAACTATATGGCCAAACTGGAGGCTGATCTCTCTCAACATAGGACTGGCAAGACCAGACAGGAGGAGAAGGTAACCACACACAATACATACCCAGTCACACATGGTACCATCACAACTTCAAATCATACACATACTCACACAAAGACATACTTGGAGGCTCTGATCAAAAATTTACCAAAACAGCAGAGGCCACCAAAGCAGACACCCAAACAACTACCACCTCACGACCCAACACATGCAACACATAGACCACACAGTCAGAGTGTCAAACAGTCACAGCCCTTAAGGCCAAACAAAATGCCAGACACACTTGTCATTGGTGATTCCATAGTCAGACACACTGGCGTCCGCTCACCAGACTGAGTAAGGAGAAGGTCACAGTAAGCTGCCTGTCGGGCGCTAGAATCCGCCACATAACGCAAGCACTCGGGTCTCTCAACAGCAGGTACAAGTGCGAGTCGGTCATTGTCCACGCTGGTGTCAACAACCTGAGTCGTACCTCCTTGGACTACATGAAAAGGGACATCGAGGAGCTCTCTGATTATGTAGCCCAGGCAGGTATGACCCTGACCTTGAGCAGTATCCTACCTTCACCTAGAATGATGCCACAATACAGTGATAAGATGATCAGCTTTAATAATTGGCTTAAATTCTGGTGTCATCCAAAGGGGATCCAATGTCTGTCTGCCTGGGATGACATGCTGGACAAGCCATGCTGCTTCCCAAGGGATGGCTTGCACCTGTCACCCTGGGCTTCCGGATATTGGCAAAGGCTCTTGCCACCCCAATAGTGCCTTTTTAGGCAAGGCTCAAATTCTAAACCTACCACCCTAGAACACCAAAAGGAAAAACTAAGGGTAATGCTGCTCAATGCCAGAAGTCTCAATCTCAAGATGCACGCACTAGAGGCCCTTCTCAATATGGAGAACATCGATGTCTGTGCTGTGACAGAAACCTGGTTCAAGGCTCCTGAGAGCACCCCAGCACTAACAGGTTTCACCTCATATCATGCGTTCGCCCCAAAATCCGGACAACACCAAGAAAGGAGGGGTGTCCATATTCATAAAGGACACCCACACCTCAAGGTTGGTGGCAACGCACAATGCATCGGAGACCATCCAGGTGCAATTAACCATAGGCAAGACTGCTCTGCAATTTGTAGCATGTTACAGGCCACCCTCTCAAACTCAGGAACCTCACATGGCCTTCCTGAAAACATTGGAGGGATAAATGTATCTCCAAACACCATCATACTAGGTGACTTCAACTACCCTAATATAGACTGGGAACACTACTCAAGCCCGAACACTCTAACCCAAAGATTCCTGGAGTTCATAAACTCAAATGCCATGGAACAACTAGTCACCATCCCCACAAGAGGAGAAAACATACTTGATCTCATCATCACGAACATGGGATCAAAATGTTCAACACCGGAAGTATACCCCTCACTGGTGAGATCAGATCATAAACTAATCTCGCTGGAGGTCCTCATCGCGCCCCACCTGAAACAAAAAAGACCACAGTGAAAAACTTCTCAAAAGCCGATTTCACTCTTCTAAAAACTAGTGTGGTCTCCTTTAAGGCCCCTGAGCCAGTGGTAAACATTACTCAAACCGCTGAATCACTTACAAATGCCTTCTACCAGCACCTACAGGACTGCATGGATCAGGCAATCCCAAACAAAACTAAGACTCTCTGTACCAAAGGCAAGCATCCAGTCTGGTGGACCCCAGCCATAAACAAGCTCTACAACAAAAGGAGGAAGCTACTACAAGATAGAGCAAAATCCTTGAAAGGTAAGACACCTTTGATCATTATAAGTAAAAACTAAGAGCTCTCATAAAATCATCCAAGGCAAATTTTGAGAGAAAAATCGCCAAGGACTCTAAAGACAATCATAAGGCCTTCTTTAGCTATGTTAGAAACCTAGGAGGAAACTCCCAGATATGCTCAGAATTAGTTCAAAATGATTTGAAAATTACTGAACCTACACACATTGCCAACATACTGGCTGACAGGTTCAGTGCAAACTTCTCCCCTCCCCAAAGGAGAGATATCTATTCCAGAGGATTGTAGCCCCCAAACATCTCCAACGCCCAGGTGAGAACTGCCTCACTAAGGCAAAAACACAGCATCCATGGGACGGATGGTGTCCCCGGCTGTGTGCTTCACGAACTCAACGAGGAATTAAACCCACAGTTAGGACAGCTGTTTAATCTTAGCCTCACCTCAGGATACGTACCCAAGGAGTGGCGCAGCGACTGTGGTCCCACTTCATAAGGGCAGTGCCTCCACAGACCCTGGAAATTACCGCCCCATTAGCTTGACAAGCCTTATCTGCAAAGCCATGGAGAGGATCATAATGGAACTCATAAATAAAGACATAGGGAACTTGCAGACTTTGGATCCAACCCAGTTTGGCTTTGTCAAAGGCAGATCCTGCCTCTTAAACTTGGTTGACTTTTTCAAGACAGTCACCAAGGCCATTGATGAGGGAAAGGCAGTCCATACAGCCTACCTCGACCTGGTAAAGGCCTTCGACACAATACCCCACTCAGGTATCATCGAAAAACTCATCAGCTTGAATGTAAACCCATACATCACAAGATGGATTGCAAACTGGCTAAGTGACAGAACCCACAGGGTCAGAGTTGCTGGAGCCATGTCAGACTCAAAGCCTGTCACAAGTGGTGTCCCACAGGGCTCTGTCCTGGGTCCACTCTTGTTCGGCATCTACTTTTCTGAAGTACAAGCAAACACAGGAGGGTTATGGCTGACAAAGTTTGCAGATGACTGCAAACTGGGCCATAGTCGAAAACACATCTGACACAGATATCCTCCAGAAGGGCCTCACAGAAGCGGATAACTGGTGCCAGAGCCATGGCCTGAAGTTAAACGCCAAAAATGCATAGTCATACCCTTCGGGAAAAACAAGGTTACCCCTAGCTACCATATAGGTGGCAATCCACTGAGCACAGAAAAAGTCATCAGGGATCTGGGGACCCAGGTTGACAGTAGCCTTCGTTTGACACTCATGTTGCTAAAGTAGTTAGGAAAACCTTCTATATCGCCCACCTGATCATGAAGGGATTCACATCTAGATCAAGGGAGGTCATCGTCCCCTGTACTCATCACTCATTAGACCTATGATTGAGTACAATGCCCCGTTCGGAATGTATCTGACCAGACACCTGCTGCAGCTTGAAAGGCCCCAAAAGTTCCTCACCAAAAGGATAAAGGGTCTCAAAAATATGTCTTATGCTGCCCGACTGAAAGAACTCCAGCTCTATTCAGTCTCATACCGCTTGCTCAGAGGTGACCTGTGCCTGACATATAAGGCCATGTCAAACCCAGATTTGATGAATATGCTTCACCTCAAAAAATCTAGATCCCTCAGAACCACAAGGGCGGGAGACTTAAACCTTGACACGGTTATAAATAGAACGTGCTGGAGGGACAGATTCATCACCCAGAGACTCCCTGTGCTGTGGAACAAGATCCCGGTACATGTGAGGCAGAGCACCTCGCTGGCCTTGTTCAAGAGGAATCTTGACCAATGCATGGGAGATCGCAGACATACCCCAGGGATTACTTCAGTGTCACTGCTTGACAGAGGCACAGCAAAATGATAGGCATAGTTTTTATTCAAACTAAAGGGGTGGCGAAAGCCACATAACTATGGGCTAGGCTTATAAATGCCCTTGGGCAGATAGCCTAGTATGAACCTATGAACCTATAATGATTGACAGTTGATTTTTACATACCAGCTTGCCAGGCCTGAAGCACAACCTTCAACGAAGGTACGCCCATTCACGCATGTCTCCACGCAGAAGACACTCTAGCTGAGAATCGAACCGGACAACATCTTACTGTGAGGCGACAATGCTACCGCAGCACCACCACCACGGGTGGAACAAAGAAAATGTACAAATGAAAATATTTGCAGAAAATTAACTTATGGCAAGGTTACAGGAAAATGAGGTTCAACAGTCAATAGCGAAGACAGGAAGAGATGAAATAAATAAAAGTGATGTACAGTCAATGGAGAAATTTACAGAAGCAGGTGACAGAGTCTATATGATGTAGTCAAAGGAACTAAAGGTCGACTACACTTTCATCGACACATATGTGTCGAACCTGCAATTGAGCGAATGGTCACATCATCGATTTTTTCCATGGGAAAAAAATCGGTTGGCTGTTGTATTAAATCTATCCTTTTCTCCACTGTAGTCCAATCTCAGCGTTAGTATATTTAGTTAGGGGGGGGTTGTGGGGGGCACAGCCCCCTACTTCATAGTGTTTGTTATATTGTGTCATGCGTAGTTGGTCTACCAATTTTTTCCCCTTGGAAAAAATTGATAATGTGTCCGTTCGTTCAAGTGCAGATTTGACACATATGTGTCGATGAAGGGTACTCGACCTTTAGTTCCTTCGACTACATCATATAGACTCAGATGACATTCATCCGGAAATTTGGAAGTTAGAAGGGAAGAGTGACAAAGATTTGGTAGGACTGGTGATATTTTAAAAGAAGGAAAGTGACTACATCTTGGAAGAAAGCAGCGGTCAAAGTTATTACTTAAACAGGATAAAGACCCTTCACATCTGACTTCATATAGATTAATTTCAATTATAAACCAAGATTATAAAGTCTTTAAGTTTATATTAGTTAAGAGAATGACAAAGATATTACCAAAAAATGGATTAGTGCTTTGTGAATGGGAAGCAAACATCTGATAACTTTAACAGAACAATGATACAGAAGGAAAACAAGTTTAAGAAAATCACTATTACTATTGGGGAGTATTGATGCGAGAAAACATTAAAAAGGGTGAGCTGAAAAGGGCAATGGTAGAATTTGAACTCCCGGATAGAATAATAGGGTTTATAATGAGGATATATGAAGAGTCCGAGGCATGAATTATGTTGGGAAAGTTCCTCTTTGACCAGATGTGTTTGAACAGAGGAAACAGAGATCCTTTTATCTCTGAGACTTGCACTACATTTAGAGCCCTCAGTAATGCAAATTCACAAGCACAAAGACATAAATGTGTGGGAATCAAGAAACGTTAAACCTATGCTCACAAACTTCTAAAGAGAATGATTGTCATGATCAATCTGCTTAGTAAAACTCAAATAAAAACTTAAAGAAAAGTTAAACCTATGCTCACAAACTTCTAAAGAAAATGATTGTCATGATCAATCTGCTTAGTAAAACTCGAATAAAAACTTAAAAAAGAAAAGGTAAACCTATGCTCACAAACTTCTAAAGAGAATGATTGTCATGATCAATCTGCTTAGTAAAACTCGAATAAAAACTTAAAAAAGAAAAGTTAAACCTATGCTCACAAACTTCTAAAGAGAATGATTGCCATGATCAATCTGATTAGTAAAACTCGAATAAAAACTTAAAAAAGAAAAGTTAAACCTATGCTTACAAACTTCTAAACAGAATGATTGTCATGATCAATCTGCTTAGTAACACTCTGATAAAAACTTAAAAAAGAAAAGTTAAACTTATGCTCACAAACTTCTAAACAGAATGATTGTCATGATCAATCTGCTTAGTAAAACACGAATAAAAACTTAAAAAAGAAAAGTTAAAACCTATGCTCACAAACTTCTAAACAGAATGATTGTCATGATCAATCTGCTTAGTAAAACTCGAATAAAAACTTAAAAAAGAAAAGTTAAACCTATGCTCACAAACTTCTAAACAGAATGATTGTCATGATCAATCTGCTTAAACTCTGATACAAACTTAAAAAAAAAAAGTTAAACCTATTCATCACAAACTTCTAAATAGAATGATTGTCATGATCAATCTGCTTAGTAAAACTTGAATAAAAACTTAAAAAAGAAAAGTTAAAACCTATGCTCACAAACTTCTAAACAGAATGATTGTCATGAACAATCTGCTTAGTAAAACTCGAATAAAAACTTAAAAAAGAAAAGTTAAACCTATGCTCACAGACTTCTACATAGAATGAGTGTCTTGATCAATCTGCTTAGTTAAACTCTGTTTGTTTGTGTCTTTCGGCTTTTCCCGGTTAGGGGTCGCCACAGCGGAACTCCGGTCCGCTAATGATTGGTAGTGGATTTTTACGTACTGGGTCACCAGCCCTGATGCACAACCTTCAACGAAGGCACTCCCCATTCACGTATGCCTCCACACAGAAGACGCTCTATAAAAACTTAAAAAAGAAAAGTTAAACCTATACTATCTAAACTCTTCCCTGGCTGCTGCGTGCTCCTGAACCCAGAGGAAAACTCACAACTCAATCTACCCACTGCCTTCCATTACTGGACCTACCTTGCCTCTAAGGACCGCCTGATCTACTTCTGGCTTTGCCAATTTGGACCATTTTGCTTTTCTGCTGCCCCACTGATTTCTCCTGTTTGTACAGTACTTGACAAACAATCTACCCACTGCCTTCCATTACTGGACCTACCTTGCCTCTAAGGATCGCCTGATCTACTTCTGGCTTTGCCAATTTGGACCATCTTGCTTTTCTGCTGCCCCACTGATTTCTCCTGTTTGTATAGTACTTGACAAACAATCTACCCACTGCCTTCCATTACTGGACCTACCTTGCCTCTAAGGACCGCCTGATCTACTTCTGGCTTTGCCAATTTGGACCATCTTGCTTTTCTGCTGCCCCACTGATTTCTCCTGTTTGTACAGTACTTGACAAACAATCTACCCACTGCCTTCCATTACTGGACCTACCTTGCCCCTAAGGACTGCCTGATCTACTTCTGGCTTTCCCAATTTGGACCATCTTGCTTTTCTGCTGCCCCACTGATTTCTCCTGTTTGTACAGTACTTGACAAACAATCTACCTACTGCCTTCCATTACTGGACCTACCTTGCCTCTAAAGACCGCCTGATCTACTTCTGGCTTTGCCAATTTGGACCATCTTGATTTTCTGCTGCCCCACTGATTTCTCCTGTTTGTACAGTACTTGACAAAGTATGTTTAACTTTTGACCCATATTTTAAGATAATACCTGTTGATTGTCTTGTAATTTTTTGCCACTGAGTCAGGTAATCCAGCAGCCAGACTCCTCTCCCTGCCTAGTATCACCTGATAGTCCTTTTCCCCTGTTACTTTTTCTTTCCCCACCTACGTATCCTTGTCTTGGTTACCTTCTGTATCTTTCCTTCTGCCCTCTAGGTGGCAGTACAATCCAGCTTTGTGCCCTCACTGTCTCCCCCACTTGTGCTTGCTTTAGCTCAATATAATTCTCTTTTCTTCTATTTCTCATCTCTTGCCCTGCTGATTCACCTCCTAGCCCCTACTCTTCTCATCCTTTACCTACTTTAGACTATATCCACTTCTAGCTTCCCTGCTTCATTATCCTCTCTCCCACACCATACCTGCTCTACTAGAAGCTACATACCTGTTACTCCGTCTCCTTCTTTTTTGCCCCTTACTGATTGTCTCCTCTGAATCCTCCACCATTTGGTCTGACCCGCTCCGTTCGCCCTACGGGCTCACTCCGCTCCCCTGCCCTATCCCCGATTCCCACCCACCCCCAGTGCTGTTAAACTTAAACATCTCTGACCACACCCACTTAACTACTCAGCCTATCCCATTAGACTACTACTTATCAACCCCACCCCTTCTCCAATTCTCTCTATAACTAACCCCACCCTTCTATAAATGTACTTTTCATCCCTCTACTTCTCTGTTACCCCTCCCATAAGTCACCTCTAATCTATTCTACCTTAAATTTCTCTTATCTTTACTTTGTTTAACCCACTATATAATCTCTTAACCCCACTATCACAAATGACCTTCTTACTTAACCATACCCTTAAGAACTTTCTTCTTATTACTTCTTCAATAATATTCCTATCTTCACCTTATGCCCTAACCTACTACGGACATCTCTCTTTAATTAATAATGAACCTTCCCATCAACAAACATTACCTATCACTCAGCTCAACTTCTTCTCCCATAGTAATATAACCTCTACTTCAGTTTACCTACTCCCAAGGTTTCATAGATCTTCCCATGTTACTTACTTCTCCAGCAAGATAAGCCCACCCAAGTACCTTAAAAGCATAAAGACTTTACTAAAATATCCCACTCAACTTCTATTAGATGGCGATATTCATCCTAATCCCGGCCCAAACCCTCCAATCTACAATAACCCACAAAAGCGAAACAACAAATTGTGTCTCTACCTCTATAAAACTAGGTAATTCTCTTAGAATAGCTCATCTCAACATCCGTAGCATTAACAATAAACTTACTCAACTGCATGCCCTCTTACAGGTGCATGCATTTGATATCCTTTGCCTTACAGAAACTTGGTTGAAACCCTCTACTCATGACCTAGAAATAACCCCACCTGGATATAACATCCTAAGATGTGACCGTACCACCAAGAAGGGTGGAGGTGTAGCTATCTTATACAAATCTGAACTTCTAATTTCATGCTTTAATGTGTTACTCCCCTCTAATACCAATGCAGAAACCCTTTCCATTAAACTCCAACTTAATAAATCTAAATCTGTTCATATAATCTGCACCTATATCCCTCCAGGAAATAATATTAACACTCTTGGAAAGATTCTTAGTAACCTTTCCACCCTACTACCTCAAGAAACTATTGTACTAGGTGATTTTAACATTGACTGGACTACCTGTAACTCTCCTAATCCTAACTCCCACATAAATCTTTATGGCTTCACTCAAATAATAAACACCCCCACAAGAATCCACAAACCTAGTAATAAAGAAAGCTACTCTTGACTGGATACTTATAAATAGTCATCCTGAAACCTATACTGCAGGAACACTTCCAGATGACCTTAGTGACCATGTACTTACCTATATAACAAAACAAAAGGCTCACACACCTATTAATAATACATTTATAACCTATCGTTCCAAAAAACACTTTAAAGCAGAGAGCTTTCAGAACGAACTAAAGGCCTGTAACTGGTCACCTCTGAAACAACTCTATCTAGATGAAGCAGTTTCTTACTTTAATACCAAGTTCCTACAAATCCTAGATTTCCATGCCCCCCTTCGCTCTTCCCGAGTTAGGACTAAAACAGCCCCATGGCTCACAAAACAAACAAAGGACAAAATACTCCTACGGAACAAAATATGGGCCAGACGGAGAGCCACTAAGAGCTCTGCTGACCACCTATATTTTAAACAGCTAAGAAATGCAACCAAGAATGACATTGTCTTAGACAAGAAAAACTACTATCTCCACCTTCAACAATCACACCCAAATAACCCTAAAAAGTTTTGGTCAGGCATTAATAAACTTCTCCATCCAGGACATACCATAACTCCAGCCCCATCTTCAGTTCCCCATAATAACCCTTTGCAAATAGCAGATGCCTTTAATAATTACTTCACAGAAACTATAGAAACTCTTGCAAACACAATATCTCCGATTTCCCCCAGCACTTTACAAAACACTGACAGTTTAGTGCCTCCCTTCCATATACAACCTGTGCCAACATCCTTTATCTGCAAACTCCTTCAAAAACTCAAACCTTGCACCCCTTATGCCGACCACCTACCAGCAGAATACTTTCAAATAGCTTCCAAAGTCATAGCATATCCCATATCCATCCTTATAAACCGAACAATCATAGAAGGTAACATCCCATCCATATGGAAAGTCTCCCATATAATCCCCTTACATAAAGGAGGCAAATCCACTGATATCTCCAACTTCCGACCAATTGCATTACTTTCTCCACTAGCCAAAATAATGGAAAAATGTATTCATCATCAACTACTCCAACATCTGCTCCACAATAACTTACTTGCCAACTGTCAGCACGGCTTTAGGCCCTTTCATAGTACAACTACCGCCCTTCTATCTTTTACTGACTGCATTAACAAGAATCGAAATAATAATTCTCTATCTTCTGCACTATTCATTGACCTATCAAAAGCCTTTGATATGGTTAACCATGACTTACTAATCAATGTCCTAAAAGCCCAATCTCTTGACCCACAAGCAATACTCTGGTTTACATCCTATCTAAATAATAGACAACAAGCAGTACTCTGGGACAATAATCTCTCCACACCCCTCCCTGTAAACATTGGAGTCCCTCAAGGCTCTATCCTTGGCCCTCTTCTATTTTCCATCTTTATTAATGATCTAAATACTGCTGTTCCTCAAGCCACATGCATACAATACACTGATGATTCTACCTTAATCTGTACTGCTAAGTCATCTATCTCTCTTCAGACCCTTACTCAAGCAGTTTTTAACACCGTTGAAAATTGGTTCACCCATCACTACCTCCTCCTCAACCCTAAAAAAACAAAATTATTACTCTTTGCCCCCACTCAAAAGTCACCAGAGTTCCACTTCACAATTATCTCTAACAATGGAACTACTATTTCCCCTGACACTACTACTCGTCTACTGGGTATAACCTTAGATAATAACCTCAGCTTCGACGACCATATCAACAATACTATACAGACTGTCAATAAAAAACTAGGCTCTCTCTATAGAATCAAACCCTTCCTCACACCACTAGCTAAAACCTCCATTGCCCAAACTCACCTAACTTCTACTCTATTCTATGCTTCCGCCATATACATCAATCTATCAAAACACAATCTAAGCAAGCTTGAAACCAGCTATAATAACATAGCTAGATTTGTCACTGCCACCCCTTTCAGAACCCACCACTGTCACAACCTTAAACTTGGATGGTCAGAACTACAAAACCATCTACTGTATAAGCAACTGCTTATCTCACATAATATTCTTCATCACCCAAACAATACCCCAATCCTCTCCAACCTGATCTCCCCATATAGAAATCTTGCAACACTTCGCTCAGCAAATAAGCTATTAATCTCCAATATTAAATCAAACAATAAAGCTGGTGACTCACTTTTTACTAACATTGCGGGTAAAATCTGGAACAATCTTCCTAGTACACTCACATCACTCTCATCCACACCACTCTTCAAGAAACATCTCAAAGAACATCTGAAATTTCATTGGCTTTGTCCCTGTTCTAAACCAGACTAAACTCTACCTTTTCCCCCTAAGTGCTCTTTTTTCTATACCCCTTCCTTCCAACCTTTGTCCCCTCTGCAGCTTTAATCAATAGAATCTAACCTTATTATAGCCCTTGTGATTCTTGCCGCCTTCTGCTCTCTCTCTCTTTCTCTTTTTCAGACCTACTAATCATTATTTTCAGAATACTGAATGTCCTTGTACTCAACTGTATTTTAAACCTTGCATAGCCTGCGAGCTATTATTCACAGAAACAATTTTTGATTCTCTTAAATCTTTTTTAATTTCTTTGTATTTGAATTTAGTCATTTTTTAACTATTGTAATCTTTTTTGTAATTTACTAATGCTTGCAGCTTATCTCCCTGGGCCTCTACTGAAAATGGACATGTATCCAGCTAGACAAGCCCAGCCAACAAATGTAAAATAAATAAATAAATACTCACAAACTTCTAAATAGAATGATTGTCATGATCAATCTGCTTAGTTAAACTCTGATAAAAACTTAAAAAAAAGTTAAACCTATGCTCACAAACTTCTAAATAGAATGATTGCCATGATCAACCTGCTTAGTTAAACTCTAATAAAAACTTAGAAAAGAAAAGTTAAACCTATGCTCACAAACTTCTAAAGAGAATGATTGTCATGATCAATATGCTTAGTAAAACTCTGATAAAAACTTAAAAAAGAAAAATTAAACCTGTTTGCAGATAATTTCCTACTTGACAAATTCAGAAAAGGCCATTGTGCTGGGGGAATACTTTGAGACATTTTCAAGACTTTTCGGAGCAGAAAATAAAAGAAGATAAAACAAAAGCTATACTGGGAAACTACACACTCATAAACGTATTGGTTTGGCACTACTCACACTATGCACCCCCTGCATGTACTGGTTCAGCACTACTCACATTATGCACCCCTGCATGTACTGGTTCTGCACTAATCAAATTATGCACCCCTGCATGTACTGGTTCAGCACTACTCACATTATGCACCCCTGCATGTACTGGTTCAGCACTACTCACATTATGCAGCCCTGCATGTACTGGTTCAGTACAACTCACATTATGCACCCCTGCATGTACTGGTTCAGTACAACTCACATTATGCACCCCTGCATGTACTGGTTCTGCACTACTCACACTATGCAACCCCCTGCATGTACTGGGTCTGCACTACTCACACTATGCACCCCCTGCATGTCCTGGTTCTGCACTACTAACACTATGCACCCCCTGCATGCACTGGTTCAGCACTACTCACATTATGCACCCCTGCATGTACTGGTTCTGAACTACTCACACTATGCACCCTCCTGCATGTACTGGTTCTGCACTACTCACTCTATGCACCCCCTGCATGTACTGGTTCTGCACTACTCACAAAACGCACCCCGCTGCATGTACTAGTTCGACACTAGATACAATATACAACGCCTGCATGTACTGGTTCTGCACTATTCACACTAAGCATCCCCTGCATGTACTGGTTCAGCACTACTCACACTATGCACCCCTATGTGTACTGGTCCTGCACTACTCACATTATGCACCCCTGCGTGTCCTGGTCTTGCACTACTCACATTATGCACCCCTGCATGTACTGGCTCAGCGCTACTCACATTATGCACCCCTGCATGTACTAGTTCTGCACTACTCACATTATGCTCACCTGCATGTAGTGGTTCAGTACTACTCACATTATGCACCCCTGCATGTACTGGTTTAGTACTACTCATATTAAGCAGCCCTGCATGTACGGGTTCAACACTACTCACGTTATGCACCCCTGCATGGGCTGGTTCAGCACTACTCACATTATGACCCCTGCATATACTGGTTCAGAACTACTCACATTATGCACCCCTGCATGTACTGGTTCGGCACTACTCAAAATATGCACCCCTGCATGTACTGGTTCTGTACTACTCACTCTATGCACCCCTTGCATGTACTGGTTCAGCACTAATCATATTATGCACCCCTGCATGTACTGGTTCAGCACTACTCACATTATGCACCCCTGCATGTACTGGTTTAGCACTACTCACATTATGCACCCCTGCATGAACTGATTCAGCACTACTCACATTATGCACCCCTGCATGTACTGGTTCAGCACTACTTACATTATGCATCCCTGCATGTACTGGTTCTGCACTACTCAAATTATGCAACCCTGGCTGTACTGATTCAGCACTACTTACATTATGCATGCACGCATGTACTGGTTCAGCACTAGTCCCATTATGCACCCCTGCATGTACTGGTTCTGCACTACTCACACTATGCACCCCCTGCATGTACAGGTTCAGCACTACTCACACAATGCAACCCCTGCATGTGCTGGTTCAGCACTACTCACATTATGCACTCTTGCATGTACTGGTACTGCACTACTCACATTATGCATCCCTGCATGTACTGGTTCAGCACAATTAACAATATGCACCCCTGCATGTAGTGCACTACTCACATTATGCACCCCAGCATGTCCTGGTCCTGCACTGCTCACATTATGCACCCCTGCATGTACTGGTTCTGCACTACTCACATTATGCACCCCTGCATGTACTGGTTCAACACTACTCACATTATGCACCCCTGCATGTACTGGTTCAACACTACTCATATTATGCACCCCTGCATGTACTGGTTCTGCACTACTCACATTATGCACCCCATGCATGTACTGGTTCAGTACTACTCATATTATGCACTCCTGCATGTACTGGTTCAGCACTACTCACATTATGCACCCCTGCATGTACTGGTTCTGCACTACTCACACTATGCACCCCCTTGCATGTACTGGTTCTGTACTACTCACACTACGCACCCCCTGCATGTACTGGTTCAGCACTACTCACATTATGCACCCCTGCATGTACTGGTTCTGAACTACTCACACTATGCACCCCCTTGCATGTACTGGTTCTGTACTACTCACTCTATGCACCCCCTGCATGTACTGGTTCTGCACTACTCACTCTATGCACCCCCTGCATGTACTGGTTCTGCACTACTCACTCTATGCACCCCCTGCACGTACTGGTTCTGCACTACTCACAATATGCACCCGCTGCATGTACTAGTTCGGAACTAGATACAATATACACCGCCTGCATGTACTGATTCTGCACTATTCACACTAACCACCGCCTACATGTACTGGTTCAGCACTACTCACACTATGCACCCCTACGTGTACTGGTTCAGCACTACTCACACTATGCACCCCTGCATGTCCTGGTCCTGCACTACTCACATTATGCACCCCTGCATGTACTGTTTCAGAACTACTCACATTATGCACTCCTGCATGTAGTGGTTCTGCACTACTCACATTAAGCACCCCATGCATGTACTGGTTCAGTACTACTCACATTATGCACCCCTGCATGTACTGGTTCAGCACTACTCATATTAAGCAGCACTGCATGTACGGGCTCAGCACTACTCACGTTATGCACCCCTGCATGGACTGGTTCAGCACTACTCACATTATGCACCCCTGCATGTACTGGTTCGACACTACTCACAATATGCACCCCTGCATGTACTGGTTCTGTACTACTCACACTATGCACCCCCTGCATGTACTGGTTCAGCACTAATCACATTATGCACCCCTGTATGTACTGGTTCAGCACTACTCACATTATGCACCCCTGCATGTACTGGTTTAGCACTACTCACATTATGCACCCCTGCATAAACTGATTCAGCACTACTTACATTATGCACCCCTGCATGTACTGGTTTAGCACTACTCACATTATGCACCCCTGCATGAACTGATTCAGCACTACTCACATTATGCACCCCTGCATGTACTGGTTCTGCACTACTCACACTATGCACCCCCTGCATGTACTGGTTCAGCACTACTCACATTATGCATCCCTGCATGTACTGGTTCAGCACTACTCACATTATCCACCCCTGCATGTACTGGTTCAGCACTACTCACATTATGCACCCCTGCATGTACTGGTTCAACACTACTCACATTATGCACCCCTGCATGTACTGGTTCAACGCTACTCATATTATGCACCCCTGCATGTACTGGTTCAGCACTACTCACATTATGCACCCCTGCATGTACTGGTTTAGCACTACTCACATTATGCACCCCTGCATGAACTGATTCAGCACTACTCACATTATGCACCCCTGCATGTACTGGTTCAGCACTACTCACATTATGCACCCCTGCATGTACTGGTTTAACACTACTCACATTATGCACCCCTGCATGTACTGGTTCGGCACTAGTCACAATATACACCACCTGCATGTACTGGTTCTGCACTACTCACACTATGCACCCCCTGCATGTACTGATTCAGCACTACTCACATTATGCACCCCTGCATGTACTGGTTCTGAACTACTCACACTATGCACCCCCTGCATGTACTGGTTCTGCACTACTCACTCTATGCACCCCCTGCATGTACTGGTTCTGCACTACTCACTCTATGCACCCCCTGCATGTACTGGTTCTGCACTACTCACAATATGCACCCACTGCATGTACTAGTTCGGAACTAGATACAATATACACCGCCTGCATGTACTGGTTCTGCACTATTCACACTAAGCACCGCCTGCATGTACTGGTTCAGCACTACTCACACTATGCACCCCTACGTGTACTGGTTCAGCACTACTCACATTATGCACTCCTGCATGTCCTGGTCCTGCACTACTCACATTATGCACCCCTGCATGTACTGGTTCAGCACTACTCACATTATGCACCCCTGCATGTACTGGTTCTGCACTACTCACATTATGCACCCCATGCATGCACTGGTTCAGTACTACTCATATTATGCACTCCTGCATGTACTGGTTCAGCACTACTCACATTATGCACCCCTGCATGTACTGGTTCTGCACTACTCACACTATGCACACCCTTGCATGTACTGGTTCTGTACTACTCACACTATGCACCCCCTGCATGTACTGGTTCAGCACTACTCACATTATGCACCCCTGCATGTACTGGTTCTGAACTACTCACACTATGCACCCCCTTGCATGTACTGGTTCTGTACTACTCACTCTATGCACCCCCTGCATGTACTGGTTCAACACTACTCACTCTATGCACCCCCTGCATGTACTGGTTCTGCACTACTCACTCTATGCACCCCCTGCACGTACTGGTTCTGCACTACTCACAATATGCACCCGCTGCATGTACTAGTTCGGAACTAGATACAATATACACCGCCTGCATGTACTGATTCTGCACTATTCACACTAACCACCGCCTGCATGTACTGGTTCAGCACTACTCACACTATGCACCCCTACGTGTACTGGTTCAGCACTACTCACACTATGCACCCCTGCATGTCCTGGTCCTGCACTACTCACATTATGCACCCCTGCATGTACTGTTTCAGCACTACTCACATTATGCACCCCTGCATGTAGTGGTTCTGCACTACTCACATTAAGCACCCCATGCATGTACTGGTTCAGTACTACTCACATTATGCACCCCTGCATGTACTGGTTCAGCACTACTCATATTAAGCAGCACTGCATGTACGGGCTCAGCACTACTCACGTTATGCACCCCTGCATGGACTGGTTCAGCACTACTCACATTATGCACCCCTGCATGTACTGGTTCGACACTACTCACAATATGCACCCCTGCATGTACTGGTTCTGTACTACTCACACTATGCACCCCCTGCATGTACTGGTTCAGCACTAATCACATTATTCACCCCTGTATGTACTGGTTCAGCACTACTCACATTATGCACCCCTGCATGTACTGGTTTAGCACTACTCACATTATGCACCCCTGCATGAACTGATTCAGCACTACTTACATTATGCACCCCTGCATGTACTGGTTTAGCACTACTCACATTATGCACCACTGCATGAACTGATTCAGCACTACTCACATTATGCACCCCTGCATGTACTGGTTCTGTACTACTCACACTATGCACCCCCTGCATGTACTGGTTCAGCACTACTCACATTATGCACCCCTGCATGTACTGGTTTAGCACTACTCACATTATGCACCCCTGCATGAACTGATTCAGCACTACTCACATTATGCACCCCTGCATGTACTGGTTCAGCACTACTCACATTATGCACCCCTGCATGTACTGGTTCAACACTACTCACATTATGCACCCCTGCATGTACTGGTTCAACACTACTCATATTATGCACCCCTGCATGTACTGGTTCAACACTTCTCACATTATGCACCCCTGCATGTACTGGTTCAACATTACTCGTGCATATGAGGACAAAATAAGATAAAATATTTAAGTGTACTGATTAGAAAGGCTTCTGTTATGAGAGCTAGTGATATGTTGAAATAAACAGAAGATAATTCAATGATTAAGAATCTGGAAGTTTTTGATAACGGATAATGACAGCCGGACATAAGCAGTGAAAATATTTTGGTACATTTACTCCTACATGCAGATCGGGCATATTTCATCAACTAGTGGAGAAGAAAAGAATGACTATTAATAAACCGCTGAAGTAAATCATCTGAGCGGGGGAAGAGCAGAGGTAAGTGTGATAAGGTGATAGCGTTTAGAGTTACTAGGCCTGATGGGGTACTTTAATAAGACTATGCTGTTAAGGCACATATACATAACTCAAGCAGACAGTTATAAATCAAAGTGGAAAAGGATGAATGTGAAATGGGCGGGGGGGGGGGTCAAGAGATAATGAGAGATTAGGATTTTGGATGCAAGTCCTTAAGTAGAACAGCACCAATCACAGAGAACATTACATTCGTCATTTAGAAGGAAGTATTACAAGAACTACAGTGAGAGAATAGAGACAACTACCAATAGATGTCTGCAAGCAGAGGTAGTGAAGACAGGGGAAAGGGGGGCTGGAAATTAGCAAATAACTCATAAAGAAAAACTAACAGTGTGCGAGAAGGCTAAGCAGAAATTTGGACTGTAGGTTACAGATTGCCTTCCCTGTCAGGGATTTACAGGTAAAGAGAAACGGATAGGAGAATTCTAAGCCAAAGACCAGCTTTGCTAGAGTTTTTAGTTGAGTTTAGAACAAAAGATGCTGTTACAACAGTGATAACCAAAGGTGTACAAAGTATTGCTTGTTAACACTTAGACAAAGGAGGTTAAAAAAAGACAATAAAAAGAAAAATCACAAAGGAGCAATGGGAAGAAACTGTAGGGCTGCCAAGTATGCAAAGTACAACAGGTTTAAGGCTTTTTCACGGAAGTGTTTGTATACAAATGTTTTATACTTCAAGTAAACTTCAGGAGATTTTTCCTGTTAAAGCTGTGGTTGAGAAGAGTGCAAGGTTACCACCTGGCAGGAATTTGTCAAGAAATCCACTTATGGTGAGTACCTGGAAGGTGTTTAGAGTCATTCTGAGAGCTATCACCTTTCTGAAGTATGTTTCCTAAAATGTTTACTGCTTCACTTGGGTCTCTTATCTGCATAGGTGGTTTAGTAATTCCTCTGTGATGAGCCCCACCTAATCTAAAACTTAGTCCACTCAGAGGTGGCTACTGGCTTTGCTATAGTTTCTGTATGGGTTGGGAATACAATAGTCATTACTTTTTTAACTTTCCTCACAGTCAAAAGTGTGCATAACAGGTCACTACAGCTTGTGTGTTGGCAGGGGACAGTGTGGTCATTATTTCTTTCAAAACCACAACTCACAGGTATGCTCAGAAGGCCATTATAGCTTGTCTTCAGCCAGAATACTAAGTAGGAGCAACAAATTGGAATAAATTACTATCAATGTTATTTTGTCCACTTTTTTACAAATGAAAACTGATGTATATGCGGGTAGATGTCTTCTGGGGGTAGTGGAAAGGAGACTGCTGCTCAACTACATCTGACATCAATAGGCTGAAATACACTGCTGTGCTCTGTTTTTCACTTTTGTCATAGTTTGATGTCAGAAGGGTAACATTGAAGGTGGTCTGTCTTTTGGGATTAGGGGTGAGGAGGCAATCTGTGTAAATTTATGACAGCAGCAACTAGAAATATATTAGTCACAGGTGATTCCATCGTGAGAGACACATATTGCTCTCACCAGGCTGGACAAGGAAAAGGTCACGGTCAGCTGTCTGTCAGGTGCTAGGATCCACCATATCACACATGCACTCAAGTATCTCAAAAACAGGTACTGTTATGACTCTGTCATAGTACATGTTGGTGTGAACAACTTGAAACGTACCTCTATGGACTATATGAAGAGAGACATGACTGAGCTCTCAGATTGTGTGTCTCAGGCAGGTATGTTCCTAGCCTTAAGCAGCATTTTACCTTCACCTAGAATGATGTTTCACTACAAACAGAAAATGACTGACCTCAATAATTGGCTTAGTTCCTGGTGTCATTAAAAGGGGATCCAGTATATGTCAGCCTGTGATGACATGATCGACAGACCTCGATGCTTTGCCAGAGATCTGTCACTCCTGGGGTTTTGGCTACTGGCTAAGGCTCTTGCCACCCCCATAGTGCCTTTTTAGGTAGTGTCTCAGGACAAAATTTCCGATGTAAAAACTCCATCTAAAAACAACCTCAAGGTCAAGCTGCTAAACGTTAGGAGTCTTAACATGAAACTGCACTCACTGGAAGCACTCCTCACCTTGGAAAATACAGACATTTGTGCAGTCAAGCAGACCTGGTTCAAGGATGAGAAAAGCACCCCAGCCATACCGGCTTATATTACACCTTCTTTCACACATTCAGACCACAAACTGAAGGCGTGAACACTAAAGGAAATGGTGTATCAATATTCATTAAAGATAAATACACCTCCAGATTGGTTAAACAGTATGATTCCCTGGAGATACTTCAGGTACAATTTAACTGTTGGTAGGACACCTATTCAAGTCACTGCCAGTTACAGGACCCACCTCCATGAATCAGGACACACACTGCCTATTTGGATCTACTTGAGTCTATCAAGATACATCCACACACCGTGATTTTGGGAGACTTTAACTACTCATCCATGACTGGGTAAATTACTCATGCTCAAACTCACTTTCCCAAAGGTTCCTTGACTTTGTTATCTCCAATGCCCTGGACAAGCTGGTTGACACCCCCACAAGGGGTGCCAACATCTTGGATCTGGTACTTACCAATATGGGGAGCACTGTAGCACTCCCACTGTGAGGTTTTCCCTGGTGAGATCTGACCATAAATCAGTCTCATTTGAAGTAACTATCACACCTGACTCCCCCCTCCCCAGCAGCAAAAAACTAAAAAACTTCTTCAAAGTAGATTATAACCTCTTATGGGATAGTATAAATAGTTTCATTGCACCCCCCCCCCTAACAAGGAACTGGCAACTATGCTGAGTTCTACATCAATGCTTTATACAAACACCTGTATAACTGCATTGACTTGGCCTTACCTGATTGGACCAAAACAAGCTCCTCAAGGAAGAGCAAACCTGGTGGTGGAACTGCCATCAACAGGGTTTACAATAAGAGGAAGAAATTGCTGTCCAAGAGTAAGAGGGAGCGAGCCCTAAACAGGAAACATTTCCTCCTCAGTTTAAACAAGCAAATAAGACTTCTTGTGAAGTCCTTTAAAGCAAACTATGAATCCAAATTAGCTTCCTCAACTAAGGACAACCATGAGGCATTATTTAGTTACATCTGTAACATAAAAGGAAAGGCCCAGATTTGTCCTGAACTGGTAGTTAATGATACCACATATACTGAGCCTGTGGACATAGCTAACCTGTTAGCGGACAGGTTCTGTGAAAACTTGACTCTCCTGTCCCTGCCACACATACCCCATAACATCCTTACCACCTGTCTTCTACCTTGTATCAATAAAGAGTAGGTCATAAACACCCTCTCTAAGGCCAAAAACACAGTATCCATGAGACCTGATAACATTCCAGGCTGCGTCCTACATGGGCTCCAATAAGAATTAGCAATACCACTGGGTACTCTTTTCAGTCATAGTCTAAGCACTGGCTTCATCCCAGCTGAATGGGAAATGGCCACTGTTATTTCCTTGTACAAAGGTGGTGCTTCCACTCAGCCCACGAACTAGAGACCTATTAGCCTGACTAGCCTTATCTGCAAGGATATTGAGTGAATCATCATGGACCTTATCAACAAAGATATCGGTAATCTCCAAACACTTGACCCTACTCAGTTTGGATTTGTCAAAGGGAAATCATGCCTGTTAAACCTGGTGGACATCAAGACATTCACCAAATCCCAGGACGAGATGAAATCTGTGCACACAGCCTACCTAAACTTAGCCAAGGCTTTTGACACTATCCCTCACTCAGGCATCATTGACAAACTCACCCAGCTAAGTATCAACCCTTATATCATTAGATGGGTTGTTAAATGGCTTACTGATAGAACACACACAATCAAAATAGGGGAATTCACCTCCAACAGCAGACCTGTAACCAGTGGTTTTTCACAGGGATCAGTCCTGGGATCTCTACTGTTTGGAATCTATTTCTCTGAAGTGCAAGCAAAAACTAAAGGTCTGTGGTTGACAAAGTTTGCTGATGACTGCAAACTGGGAGCGGTCATAGAATCTCCAAATTATGTCAGCATCCTATAACAGGGTCTTACACAAACAAATGATTGATGCCAAAGTCATGGCCTTAAGCTCAAGAAGTATTATCACCCCTTTCATTAAGAGCAATGTTCCTGCTAGCTACCACATCTATAGCATCACCCTAAGTCCGCACTCTGTGGTGAGAGACCTGGGCACACAGGTTGACAGCAACCTTACCTTTGACCACCATGTGTCCACAGTGGTAAGAAGGGCATTATGGTGCTCTTCTCATACGTAGGGGCATTGCCTCCAGAAAAAAAGAAGTTAGAACCTCCCTGCATTCTTCCCTCATCAATAATTGGCATGTACTTTTCCAAGCACCTGCAGCAACTGGTGAGACTACAAAGGTTTCTCACAAGGAAAACGTAAGGTCTTCAGCATCTGTCCTATGTGGATTGTCTGAAATCACTGTCACATTATTCTGTTTCATATGGACTACTCAGAGACAATCTCTGCCTTGCATATAAGGCAAACTATGACCCTGCTTTATTGGAAATGCTGCATATCCGCAAGTCAAATGGTACGCAGGTTACTTGCTCTAAGGACCTTCTCCTGGTATGTGACATTAATAGAACCTGCTGGAGGGACAGATTTGTTTCCCAGAAGTTACCACACCTTTGGAACAGATTCCTACTTCATGTCAAACAGAGCACCTCACTAGCCCCGTTCAAACGCAATCTGGACGACTGGATGGGTAACCGTAAATTCACCCCGGGGTTCCACCTGCGTCCCTCTTGGAAAGGGGCAATAGGTGCTGATTGTGGAAATAAGAGTAGAACTTGTCTAGGCTTGTAAGGGCCCTTGGGCCATTAGCCTAGTAACTTCCTATGATCCTATATGACTACAGCTAACTGACCTTTCACTTCCATCCCAATTTAACAACAGAGGGATACACTGAAAGTAAATGAAGACAGCCATCCGAGATACAACTTATAAGCCCTCACAAACATGTTCTACCCAGTTTATAACTACTACTTAGTTTATTGGTAATCACTGTGTTGTCAACCTTGAACACTAAGACTTAGACATAAGTTACTTCTTCCCTGAAAGAAAAATTTGTTTCGTTCCCTTGTTATTATTTTTTGTTTAGGTTATCACTGGACCAAAGTAGCAGAAAAAAGCAAAAAAAAAAAAATCCTCGGCAATTGCAACCCCATAACCAGTTACACAGCTTAATTAAATACTTTCCTCAACAGTTATTGCAGTGCAGTCTTGGCCAGTTAGGATGGGTTGAACAGAAGTAGGAAACAGATGACAAGTAAGTTAAAGTGCGAGAAAACAAAAATACTTTGGATAATATGAGCAGGCAACGATGTGAGGAAAACAAGGAAGTGCTGGGGTGTCTACCAAGGTGACAGTAGACAATGCAGAGGGGGAAACTTTTGCCTTGGGCTCCACAGCATCTGAGGCTGTTCATACAGTCACTGTATGGTGTTTCCGGGTGTGGCTTACTAACCGTGGTGTAGCTAACCCTGAGGTAAGGGCCACGTTTTTGTTATGCAGCCGATGTGGCCTATTTGTCACAAAAATGGAAGGATGCAAACGTGGCAACCCTGCCTGTCCATTTTTTACTCAAGACAACCCCTATCTGGGCAGTTAAGCTCTGAAAAAAAATTAAAAATTGCAAATGTCCTGAGATTTTTGGGAAAAAACATTTTCTAAATTTCTTGTAGCAGTTGCATAAAACAAGTATTTTGCACCTGTCACACATTACTGTTACATGACAGAAAACAAATTACTTCACTTCTATAAAGATGAACTTTTATTCTGGCAACAAAGTGAAGTCCAGCCCTTTGCATTGGTGGCAGATTTGGTTTGTCATGCAAAATTACGTTTCCATAAAAATGTCCCATTTTGAGAATCTGAAAATATGGCAACCATAGAAGACAGTGGACATTTGGAAAACTTTTTTGGGAGGAATATAGAGTTGGTGGATTTTTAAAATTCAGACTACTTGGATAGAAATGTTAGAAATGTTGGGGAAACAAATGGTAGTAACTAAGGAAATTATTCTTTAGAGCTGAGATATAAAACAAATCACCCAAGCTAAAGATAACTACAATGTCTTCTTTATATTAGAAACCTCAAAAACAATGTTCAGCACTGCACAGAGCTAGCAGTAAACAATACCACATACATGGACACACAAGACATAGTTAATCTACTACTGGAAATGTATCAGGTTGATAGGTAAATACTAGGCTATCAGTCTGCTTACTGTTACAAGCCTAGTCAGTAACCAGAGGTCAGAATCAAATCCTGTACCTTATGACCAAGAAGTAAAGACCTTAGCTCTAGCTTCATTCCCAGATCACATACCTACATCCTCACCACTCAGATCTCCCAAGAACAAGTTCTTAAAGCACTGTCCAAGACCAAGAATAAGAAGTTATGTACCTACCATAACGTTCCATGTTAGTTGTCTTCATCTCACCTTCTTTCTTGCTGGATGGGTTCAGAGTCAATCCTCGGCTCTGACTTGGCCTTTTTCTAAAGCTCGAGAGCTATTTACCGCTCGAGGCCTCCCCTTATCCCACAATGCTAGGCGTCAGATATCCAGATCTCGTTTGAAAAGCTAACACCATGGAAAAAACACACTAGTTCCCACCAAAGGTTTACCTACAGTGCTACAAACAGAGGAGGACGTAACCTAAAAACAAGGTCAACCGTAGGAAGAAGGCCTCAAAAGGGATTCTTGTCGGTCCTAACCAGGCTAGGGGGATGGAGGGTGGGATGCAAGAAAGAAGGCGTGATGAAGACAACTAACATGGAACGTTATGGTGGGTACATAACTTCTTAATGTTAAGTTGTTTATCTCGCCTTCATTCTTGCTGGATGGGACAGCGTCCCTAGCACCTTAGCCCTGGGTGGCTCATCGAAACAGACTCTTGAGCACAGTGGAACCAAAATCAGCTCGACTCCTGGAGGCCATATCCAACTTGTAATGTGAAATGAAGGTATGAGGAGTGGCCCATCTTGCTGCAGCACAAATAGATTCCATTGGAAGTCTAGCCTAAAAAGCTACTGACGTAGCCAATGCTCTGGTGGAATGAGCTTTTGGTTTTGAAGGAAGTTCTTTATGTCTCAGTTGGTAGATCAAGATAATAATAGAGGCCAGCCACCTGGACAAGCTTACCTTAGAAACTGGCAGGCCCTGCTTTCCCTCAGCATAGGACAGGAAGAGTTGATCTGATTTTCTTGACTGTTTGGTCCTATCCAAATAAAAACGTAACTGCCTGTGAACGTCCAAATAGTGCAACTTTTGTTCAACTCTGTTTGAATAATTAGGAAAAAAGACAGGAAGATCAATAGCCTGATCGAGATTTGTCTCTGAGGGTATTTTGGGCAAAAAGAAAGGATTAGTCCTGAGTGAAACTCTATCTTTGTGAAAAATAAAATATGGAGGGTGAACACAAAGGGCTTGAAGTTCCGATACTCTTCTGGCCGAGGTGATAGCTACTAAGTAGAGAGTCTTCCAGGAGAGTAACTTTAAGGAACAAGAAGCTGCAGGTTCAAAAGGAGGGAGAATCAATGAAGTTAATATCAAATTCAAATCCCACGGAGGGGGGATCTTTAACCGGCGGTCTAAGTAACATAGTCCCTTTAAGAAAAGCCTTACAAAGTTTGTGGGACATGATACTGGACTCTGATAGGCTAACGTGAAAATTTGCGATAGCAGCCAATTGGACCCTAATGGTGGCAGCTGAGGAACCTGCTCGAAAAAGTTCTGCCAAAAAATCTAAAACATTATGGACAGGGGCTGTAGAGGGGTTTATCTTCCGAGCCTCTGCCCAGAAAGAAAAACGTTTCCACTTACTAGCATAAGTCTTTCTAGTAGAAGGTTTGTGCGAAGAAAGTATGACTTCGCGCACTGGCTGAGAAACATGTGGAAGCCTGGCTAAGGTTGGAAGTGGAGCAACCAAGCTGTAAGTTTGAGAGAGTGAAGGGATTGGTGCAGCCTGCCCGACTGATGGCTCAAGAGGTCTGGCACTGGGTCCGGATTCCAGGGCTGCTCCAGCAGGTGACGATGCAGGAATGGGAACCAAATTTGTCGAGGCCAGTAAGGAGCAATGAGGATCATCCTGGATCCCAAAGCGGTCGTTTTCTGAATCAGTTTTGGAATTAAGGGAAAAGGAGGGAATGCATAGAGCAGACCCCGGGGCCAATCGTGAACTAGAACGTCTCTGGGGGGAATGGCCTGGGAGGGGGAAGAGAGTGAAGAAGTCACTGCACTTGCTGTTGAGAGGGGTTGCAAAAAGGTCGCAGCGAGGTTGACCCCATCTGCGGAAACTTTTGTCCGCTACTAACTGATTGAGAGACCACTCGTGAGGCATAAGGATAGCTCTGCTTAGCCTGTCCGCTATGACGTTGGACTTCCCGGGGATGTGCGTTGCTATCAGAAACCGTTAAGAGGAGATCGCCCACTGCCAGAGTCTGAGTGCTTCTTGACATAAGGCATAGGGCCTGGTTCCGCCCTGCTTGTTGATGTACCACACTACCGACATATTGTCCGTCTGAACTGCAATAGTCCCAGTAGGTAGAGAGTCCTGAAGAGCTTGCAACGCTAAAAGTACCGCTCTCATCTCCAAGACGTTTCTGTGCAGATGGTACTCTAGGGGTTGCCAAGTGCTCTGGACAGTCCTGCCCTGAAAATGCCCCCCCCCCCCACCCGATCAGGGAGGCATCCACTGTCACCGTGGCAACCAGAGGAGGAAGTACAAACGGTCTGCCCTGAAAAACTTGAGGGGAGACCATCCACCAAGAAAGGTGGTCTTTGCATGATTGGGTGATTATTATGTTGTGAGACATCGGAAGCTGTTGAAAAGACCATTGGGTAAAAAGCATCCACTGAAGAATCCGCATGTGAAAACGAGCCAGGGGAAGTAATGTGATTGCTGCTGCTATGAGACCCAAGGTTTTCAGTACAAATCTGGCCTGGATTCTCTTGCATTGTAGTAACGTTTGAACATGTCGGCGAATATCTAATACTCTTTCTAATGGAAGTTTTGCCGACAATTCTTTTGTGTTTAACATGGCGCCTATAAAGGTTATAGATTGACAAGGTGACAACGCAGACTTTTCGAAGTTTATGGAGATACCTAGCTCTGACCAAGTTTGGATGGTATAATCCCTGGCTCGGATTAGCTGATGCCTGGTGGAAGCCAGTCGTCTAGATATGGAAACACCTGGAATCCTCGCCGTCTCAGGTGAGCCGTGACCACTGCCATGCATTTGGTGAACACCCTGGGGGCTGTGGTGAGGCCAAAGGGTAGGGCTCTGAATTGATAGTGACTGGCTCCCAGCTGGAAGCAGAGAAACCCCCTGGAGTGTCTGTTCATTCTGATATGGTAGTACGCATCCTGTAGGTCTATGGAGCACATCCAAATGTACTGACCCAAAAAGGGTAGAATGGACTGAAGCGTGACCATCCGGAACTTCGTTCTTTGAACCGATTTGTTTAACCTGCTGAAATCCAAAATGGGTCTCCAGTCCCCTGTTTTCTTTGGTACCAAAAAGAACTTGGAGTAAATCCCAGATCTTTGCTGGTCTGATGGGACTGGCTGGATGGCTCTTTTTTCTAGCAGTTTTGAAATTTCTAGTACTGCTTGTTCCCTTAGACCGGGTGGAACATCTGGAAGGGACCTGTTTGTTTGCATGGGGGTGTGGACAAAGGGAATTTTGTAACCCTCGGATATGACAGACTGTACCCATTTGTCTTGTGTGAGGAGTCACCAGACTTCTGGGTACAGTGACAATCTTCCCCCGAGTGCCTCCAAGAGTGGACAGTCGGGCAGCCCCTCAGGGGTGCTGAAAGGGTTTGTCAGAAAAAGATTCCCTGCTACCCTGATTTTGCGGACCCCCTCTGCCCCTCGCGCGGCGTCTGTTGTTGTTCCCTCCTCTGCCCCTGGAGGGAAACTCACCACGTGCATCAGGCATGACTCCTTGGGGTTTGCGAAACCACATTTTCCCAGTCTTCTGACCTTTAGGGTATGGTCTAGAAGGAGTAAAAAAACGGACTCCCATGGCAGAGAGAGTCTTGCCTTCCTGCTCACACCTGGTAAGGGTATCCTTCACCTGTGGTCCGAACAAAGCCGAACCATCGAAGGGGGTATTGATGAAGGACGCCTTAAAGGGGTCAGCAAAGTTACATAACCACATCCAGGCATGTCTTCTCAAAGCCACGCCTGTGTCTGCGGCTCTACTCGTCCCATCGGCTGCATAAGAAATGAGCCACATGGAGGAGTTGACTATAGAATTAAGGGTCACCAGCTGGGAGTTAATCTTTCCCTGAGACTGCACAGCAGATGGATCCTGAAGGGTATCACCCAGTTCCTTAAGGAAATCTCTCTGAAGGCGGGTGAAATTGCAAAGATAGTTCAGAGACCGCATGGAAAAGGTCGCTGAAGAGAACATCCGCTTCCCGTACCTGTCCACTGTCCTAGACTCTTTATTAGGTGGATGGACAGGCACTGAAGGGTCAGCCAACTCCTTCTTAGTGGCTGCTGCAACCACCATGGCATCAACAGGGACACACTTTGTAAGAAACTGTTTGTCAGACGGGGCTGTAATGAATTTTGTGGGCCTGCGGGGAGTTGGTTCCACTGTGTCCGGGGCCGTCCATGCCTTCCGAGCCACTAATTCCATGAGAGGGTCGAAAGGCGGAGACACCCAGGAGGTGGAAGGGTGAGAACCAAATGCGTCCAGATACACCAACTCGTCCTCGGAAGGGTTGAGGGCGGTCCAGTTCCCCCTCTGCTTAAGGATCTCAAGGATGTCTGAAAAGGAGACATCCTCAGAGGGGGACCTTGGGGACCCTTCCGAATCCTCCAAGTCGGTGTCAGAGGTGACTGACTCGGGGGAGTTAACATGATTCCTCTTACATTTTCTCTTCTGAGGGGGCTCCTCTAAGAGATAAGGAGAGGCCTCGAAAGAGGAAGATGCACCCAGTGGGGTTACCTGGAGCGCTTGTTCTCCACGCTTGGGGTCAGGAGGGTGGACAGAGACCGACGCAGGCACCATGGGGGGAGGAGCCGAAGGGGTCGATCGTGGAGCTGACACCAGAGTCGGCACGCTCCTCATGACCTCAAAGGCGCCCCTATCAGGCAGAGAAGAGGGTCCCCGATCCAAAGAGACGTGAACCCCTCCCGGCACCGAGAGGGATGGCTCCGAGGCCGATGTCAGGGCCGAGCTCACCTGCGCCGAGGCCCCGAGAGGGAGAACGGGGTCGGACAAGGGTCCGATGCCACTCGCCCCCTCGGAGCCGACGAGGGAGTCTCGGCACCAGGATCCCTCCAAGGACGGAACCAATGAAGAGATCGGAGCTGACGAAGGAGCCGAAGGGTGGGGCCCCAACAAGCTCCAGCTTTGAACATGGTAGTAGAGTCGGAGGAGGAACTGTTGAAGAAACAGGGATAGCCACAGTCTGTTGAGAAGGGCTAGTCAACATTTTGGCCAGTGCCTGCGACTTAAGGAGCCTACTGACCACCCTCTCTAAGTCATGGTCAGATAGCCTGAAGGACTGAGAGGAGTGGGATCTATGGCTCCACTCTGATTGTAGTAATGGGGACCTGAGAGCCGAGCGAATGGACTCTAAGGAGGGGGATCTCGAACACTTTTGGCTCAGAGAAGGCTCCAATAGCAAAGTCGGAGCCGACTGAGGTCTCGAAGTGTCGGTTCCGGCTGGAACCGACAAGGAGGCAGAAGCTCCGCTCGGCATCGGCTCCGAACAGGGAGCCGCCGGTTTGGCGGGCTTTAAGGATTTCCCTGACGAAGGCTTAGCCGGGGATCCTTCAGGCTTTAACAAGCCTCTCAAAATGAGTTTATTCCTACGCTCCTGCAGGACTCTCAGACTGAAAGCAAGACAGACCGAACAAGAGTCCTGCAGGTGTAGGGGGCCCAAACAATAAACACAAGAAGTGTGACCGTCTGTCAGAGACATCTTCTGACAGCATGAGTCACACTTCTTGAAACCTGAAACCTTGGTATCTTTAGACATGATAGGAGAGATACCAAGGGAAGTTAAACTAGTGCTTAAAACACTAAACACAGACACACACGCGCTAGAACTAACAATACAATACCTCTATAACTATAACATTTATAAATAACAAAAAACTTAACACAAAAATTATATATATATATAAAACAATACTATAAAGAGACAGGCCTAACCACTACCCCAAAAGGGAGGGGGGGAGGGAAGAAAACTCTGTAACAACAGAAAAAAGGAGATCTTAAGTGGGGTCTAAAGGGGGAACACGATCTAATAAAACTAATATAGAAAAAAATCTATAAATAACAACAACTCTGACAGTAAATATAGCAGTAAAAGAATTATACGACCTGGAGCCAGTAAAAAACGCAACCTTGTAGCTGAAGCGGCAAACGAGATCTGGGTATCTGACGCCTAGCATTGTGGGATAAGGGGAGGCCTCAAGCAGGTAAATAGCTCTCGAGCTTTAGAAAAAGGTCAAGTCAGAGCTGAGGATCGGCTCCGAACCCATCCAGCAAGAATGAAGGCAAGATAGACAACTTAACATCATGGTTTCTAAGGAGCTGGATAACATACCAAGATGCCTACTGGCCAGGTTGAAACCAGACCTGCCAAGCCCCCTACAGAAGATATTTAATATCAGACTCCCAACATGCACTGTGCCTGACAAATAGAGGGCAACAATAGTCATTCACTGCAGAAAGGAGGGGCATCGAAGGAGCGAAGTAACTGTAGACTCATAAGTCAGGTCAGCCTCATCTGTGAGGCTGTGAAGAGGACCATTATAACTTCACAGGAGGTTACTAGGCTAATGGCCCTAGGGCCTTTACAAGCCTAGCTATGTTATACCCATATTCCCTAACTGACCTTGGTTAATACGGACATCGGCATCCTACAAACTCTTGATCTTTGCCAGTTTGGTTTTGTTAAGGGCTGATCCCACCTACTTAATCTGGAAGGTTACTAAAACATGGACAATGGAAAATTGGTACACACTGCATATCTACACCTTACAAAGGCATTCAGCACCATCTCATACTCTGGCATAGTTGATAATCTCACCCAGCTAAATGTAAATCCTGGTATCAGAACCCAAGAAATTAGGGTGGGTGGCTCTACCTCCTCTAAAAGACGTGTTGCTGGTGGTGCACCTCAGAGTTCGGTCCTTGGGCTGCTCGTCTTTGACATTTACTTCTCAGAAGTTAAAGCTAACACTAAGGATTTATGAATGATCAACCCGCATCCAACACTAAGGATTTATGAATGATCAACCCGCATCCAACACTAAGGATTTATGAATGATCAACCCGCATCCAACACTAAGGATTTATGAATGATCAACCCGCATCCAACACTAAGGATTTATGAATGATCAACCCGCATCCAACACTAAGGATTTATGAATGATCAACCCGCATTCAACACTAAGGATTTATTAATGATCAAGCCCACATAGGACTGTAAACTTGCTGCCATCATAAACTTTCCAGAAGACACTAAGATACTCCCAGAGGACCTTTCTTAAATAAATAGCTGCTGTCAAAACTATGGTCTAAAACTAAATGCCAAAAAAGTATAATAGTCTCCTTTGTCAGGCATGATATCCCCTGTAACAACCACACTGACAACATCCCTGAAAATTCGTACTTAAAATACAGGGCTCCAACAAGATGTGCACCTAACGGGTTTGCCAAAAGGGAAAAGAGACAAATATAGGGAGACACTGGACAAGGGATAACATGCAGGTGAAACAGTGGCACCAACTAGCAAGGGGATATAATTAGTTGCAAACAGATGAGAGAGAAAATGTTACCAAAGAAATGGATGAAGGCAAAATGGTACATACCGCGCACGTCAACCTGGCCAATGCTTTTGACACAATTCTCCACTAAGGCATAACAGTAAAGCTAAATAAACTGGGAATAAACTCCCGTGTCACCCACTGGATTGCCAGTTGGCTCATAAATAGGATGTAGGGAATCAAAATAGGGGAAGTCACCTCCACTAAGAAACCAGTCGAGTCCCTAGGGTTCAGTGCTGGGACTTTTGTTTGGCATCTACTTATCTGAAATAAAAGTCAATTCCAAAGGGCTCTGGCTGACTAAATTTGCAGATGACTGAAAGCTAGGAGCAGTCATTGAACCCCCAAATGACGTATCCATCCTACAGGAAGGTCTGTTCCAATTAAATAACTGGTTGGCCTAGGTGTTTGGAATTTGGGAACTTATTTAGACAGTGACCAAACTTTTGCCCAGCATGTGTTCATTGTTGTAAGAAATTCCTTCTATATTGCACAGCTTAAATATTGTGTCTAGATCTAGGGATGTCTTTGCCTCCTTTACTCAGCCATCATTAAACCAGTCATTGAATATAATACCCCCTGTGGCATGCATTTGCCCAGACACATACAACAACTGGAACGCCTACAGAGATACCATGCTAAGGCCTAAACAACATGTACTACATGGAATGTTTCAAAGCACTGTCACTAGAGTCGGTATCTCACAGACTGCTATGAGGTGAACTGTGTCTGGCATACAAGGCATCCTCTGACCCAAAACTGATGGATTTACTACACACTAGCAAGCAAAATGGCACCAGAAATACTTGGTCTATGGACCTAAACCTCTCCTTCAACATAAATAGAATGGTTTGGAGGGACAGGTACATCTCCTGGTGCTGTGGAACAGACTCCCCATTCACTTAAAACAAAGTTCATCCACATCCATATTCAAGCGCAACTTGGATCTATGGATGGGAAACATAACATTTTACCCCAGGATTGCCCCTATACCACTAATGGACAGAGGTAGCTCCTAAATGCATTATCACATGCATGGGTCCTCTCAAATTAACTATTATATAATCCCAGTTATTCTCATTACGGGGTTATGTATAATTATCAACCATGGGATGTATAAGGCCAGTCTCTAACCAAATACGATAGGTTAATTCATGCACAAAAAGGGAATATGGCTAGATTTAAAAAGGCCCGCAAGGGTAGCTAGCCTGGTACTTACCTATGATCCTATGATCCTACAAGTAACATAGAATATCTGTAGGGAAGAAACCTCTTTATGAAGCATTAAAAAGATTAACTAAACTAACTGGGTATTCATAAAGGAAGGAAATCGACCGTAAACGACTAAATGTTTACTAGAGTTAAGATAAGACATGTTAAGGAGTAAAGTACGGATACTGGCAGCTGAACAAAAATAAGTTTTAAAACAAGGGCTTACGTTCAAGGAAAAAGAGAAATGTGCTAGATTACTAAAGAGACGTAACAGAAAGACTTTGGAAAAGAGTAATATGTTTACCCAGAGCAGAGACAAAATCTAGGAAATGCCAAGCTTTCTGGTGGAAGTGTCAATATAAATGTTTCTATACTCCAGTCAGACTGTCTAAAATCTACCCACAGACTGATCTGAGTGGTGAATGGAGAACATGGCAGCATGTCTTCTGGGAGTTCTGGGAACTAAGGTAATTTGAGATGGATGTGGAAATGTTGCTGGCAGGGTAATAGGGGATGACATAGGTTCATAGATGTTTGCTAGGCTAACAACCACAAGGCCTTTTTAAGCCTAAGAGAAGTTCTGATACCCTTGATAAGTGTAAGCATGGGCCTGGGAGATGAACCATTTACAGGTTATCTATTTGAATGAGAGACAAAGGTGCCAAACCAGGGATGAATTTCTGTTTTCTCATCCAATTGTCCAAGTTGCACTTGAATTGGGTTAGAGAGGAACTCTGCTTCACGTGGTTGGGGAGCCTGTTCCATACACAGGGTAGTCTCTGGGATACATACCTATCTCTCAGGCAGGTCCTACTTATATCACAGGCAAGGTTTAAGTCTTTAGAACGGGTAATTCTGGTACTGGTTGTTTTGTGGATATGCAGGAGGTCTATTGGAGTGGGGTCTGACAATGCCCTGTATGCCAGCCATAGATCTTCCCTAGGAGACAGACTACAGAGATAGGGCCTTGATGCGGTCTGCATAGTATATATTACTTACGCACTATATTCTTTTAGTGAGGAACCTCTGTGGACATTTCATTTGTTGGACATGCCTGGTTAGGCACATACAAAAGGGGGCATTGTACTCAATGATAGGGCTAATGAATGCAGAATACAGTGGAACAATGACTTCCTCAGACTTAGATGCCATACCTTTGTTTATAAGTTGCACAACACAGAATGATTTCCTCACCACTGTAGACAAATGATGATCAAAGGCTAGATTACTATCTGTGTCCCTAACTCCCTGACTACTGTGTCAACTCTAAGGGATGTGCTGTCAATATGATAGTTACCAGGGATGGATGACTTCCCAAAGGATACTATTATGCATTTCTTGGCATTTAGTTTTAGTCCATGGCTCTGACACCAGTTGTCTGTCTGTGACAGCCTCTCCTGGAGAAAATCTGTGTCAATATGAGATTCAATGGGAGCTCCTAATTTACAATCATCTGCAAATTTAGTCAGCCAGAGACCACTGACATTGGCCTTGACTTCTGAGAAGTAAATGCCAAAAAGAAGTAGTCCAGGGACTGATCCCTGAGGGACTCCACTTATGACTGACCTCTTTGTAAAGGTGGACTCCCCAATTCTAACTTCCTGGGTCCTGTCTGTGAGCCAGTTGACTATGACGGATGACATACGGGTTTATACCTAACCTCTTGAGTTTGTCAACAATGCCCGAGTGACAGTATTGGGTCAAATGCCTTGGCCAGGTCAAGGTAGGCAGTGTGAACGATTTTGCCCTCATCCATTGCTTTGGTGACTTCTCAAAGAAGTCCACCAGGTTGAGTAAACATGATCTGCCCTTGACGAAACCAAACTGGGTTGGGTCCAGTGTCTGGAGGTTTACTATATCTCTGTTGATCATTTTCATGATGATTCTTTCCATGGCTTTACACATAAGACTAGTGAGACTTATGGGTCTGTAGGATGGCGCACCTTTGTGCAGAGGGATGACTGCTGCCTTTCACCATTAATGAGGCATGAAGCCCGTTTGGAGGCTACAGTTAAATAGTAATTCCAGAGGCCCTGACAGGTCATGTTTCATGCTATTTAGAAGGCATCCTGGGTCTATTGATGCAGTGCTCTTGGTCTTAGGTTCATAGGTGTGTACTAGGCTAATGGCCCTGGAACCTTTACAAACCTAGCCCATAGAAGTGCCCTGGCAGTGTGCCGGCCAACTTTAGTTCCCACTACCTCTATCAAGTACAGCCACTGGAGTGATCCCCAGGGTGAACTTTCTATTACTCATCCACTCATCAAGATTTCTCTTGAAGAAGGTCAGCGAGGTGCTCTATTTGACATGTATGGGAAGTCTATTCCAGAGCATGGGCAGTCTCTGGGTGAGGAACCTGTCCCTCTAGCATGTTCTGTTGATTGTGGTCTTAGAGACAGCATTAAGGACCTGTTCCTCTGTGATAGTAGGGGGAGTTCTATTTGATGATATTTCTTCAGGGAAGGTTGAGGGGGAGAGAGGAGTAAAGTTGGAGTTGAATTTATCAGCCAGAAGGTTTGCTATATCTTCTGGCTCAGTATAAGTGGCTCCATTTACATTGAGCTCTGCACACAATTGTGCATTGCCTTTGAGGTTGCGGACATTGCTAAAGGATGCTTTGTGGTTGTCCTTTGTCCTCTAAGTTGTCTGTTTAGTTTGATGAGAGTGCTTGTATCCTGCTGGGTGCTGCATCTCCTAATTTTTACTTATTTACCATTTGTTAACCGGGTTGGTCTGGCTGGGGCAGGTGCCTTTTTTCAGCACAGACCAGAGGAGAAAAGCTCCAATTACAGTAAAGCATTTTTACAATCAAAAGGGTATTTACATATACAATCAAATACAGCATTTAAAATATGCAACCAAGAAAAGGTAGCATACTGCATAGATAACTACAGAGATCCGGGGAGAAAAAGCTCCCATTACAGTAACGCATTTGTACAATCAATAAGGTATTTACACATACAATCAAATACAGCATTTAAAATATGCAAGCAAGAGGAGGTAGCATTCTGCATAGCTAGATAATCATTTTTTTCCACACATTTATGGTGATTTGAAATTCCTAGTTCTTTCAAGTCCCCTGCTTTAAAACCCGCTTTGGCGCGGTTTTTGCGCTTGTTCTGACTCAGCAAAACTCCTCATGGTCCTGCAGAGTGGTGCTAGCAGCAGAGAGACGAAAAAAGAGTGACTTTACCAGATAAAGTATTTTTTTCTCTGCCTTTTGAATTGCGACTGCCTCCCTCGCCGAAACGCGAGTTATAACTGCTCTACTACATTTTAAAAAGCTTGTTATTTGTATTATTTACTTACCTGCACTTCTAAAGTTGTTTTTGTGTTTAATTTAACTGTTTAGGCTGCCCACTCAAGTGCGCTAGCATGTGCAAAACATTTACTGTGTTTTACTGCTAATTTCCTGTCTCTGTTAAAAAATGAAAAAAAAAAAAAAAAAAATCCTTGTTTCCTGCCTTTTCTGACCTAGAATAGTCCTGAATTCAGGTTTTGCTGAATTCTGAGCTTTAGTACAGGTTCCTAAGTTGCTCATATCCTTACTTGGATAGGAGGAAGCTTTTCTGTTCACCAGTAAGAGTGGGGAGCTTTGAGCAGCCTATCTGTCCCTGGAGGAGTGGTCTCAGCCCAGACACTAGTTGTCTATTGGCCATTTTGGGCTAATTCCTAGCTCTTTCAAGTCCCCTGCTTTAAAACCCGCTTTGGCACGATTTTGCACATTGTGCAGCATAGCGCAGCACCGGTAAAACAGATTTAAACCATTCCCGGCTCCACAAAGTCTGCTCTTCAATTTTTCCCTTAGAACTAGTCTACCTTGCTAAAAAAAGGAATAAATCTTCTTTTTACAGCCCAGCACTTGCTAAATTCTCAGTAAGCACTAGTTAAGTTTAGTCCTACACCCCCCTATTAATATACAGTAGTACAAGGCTCCCTATTCGTCCACTCCAGACAATCAATAATCAGTTCCGTAAACCATCTAGGCATGTCCAAACAGCAGTTTCAGGTACACTCTCCAGTCCAGTTGGTGAATCTGGGAATCCTGAGGCAATGTTACAATTGCCTTATGTACACAGACAACCCTCTCCTCCTTCCAACAAACACAAACATATGTGAGAGATGCAACTATGCAGCCAAACTGGAGGCAGGGCTCTCTCACCCCAAGACTGGCACAGCCAGTCAGAAGGTGAAGGAAGACACTTACAACACAAAACCAGATACACATAGACAAATTGCACCACCAAACAAGACACACAAACTCACAAAAACATACGTGGAGGCTCTTAATAAAAACCTGCCAAAACAACAGAGACCTCCAAAGCAGACATCCAAGCAACCACTACCACAAAACAACATTCAAGTAACACATACTTCACAAAGTCAGCATGCCACACAATCACAGCCCCCAAGGCTAAGCAACACACCTAATACACTAGTAATTGGAGACTCTATTGTCAGGCACACTGACGTCCCGCTCACCAGACTGAAACAAGGAGAAGGTCACGGTAAGCTGCCTGTCGGGGGCCAGGATCTGCCACATAACACAAGCACTCAGGTCACTTAACAGCAGGTACAAATATGACTCAGTCATTGTCCATGTTGGTGTGAATGACTTGAGACGTACCTCCCTGGACTACATGAAAAGAGACATAGAGGAACTCTCTGATCATGTAGCCCAGGCCGGTATGACCCTGACCCTGAGTAGCATCTTACCCTCACCAAGAATGATGCCACAGTATAAGGACAAAATAATCAATTTTAACAATTGGCTAGACTATTGGTGTCATTCAAAGGGGATCCAGTGTCTGTCAGCCTGGGATGACATGCTCGACAAGCCACGCTGCTTCGCCAGAGATGGCTTGTACCTGTCACCCTTAGGCTTTCTAATACTGACAAAGGCTCTTGCCACCCCCATAGTGCCTTTTTTAGGAAAGGCTCAGAAGACAAAACCACCTCCAAAGACAATACCAGAAACAAAAAACTAAGGGTAATGCTACTCAACGCCAGAAGTCGAAACCTAAAGATGCACGCACTCGAGGCACTCCTCAGCATGGAGAAAATCGATATCTGTGCAGTAACAGAAACCTGGTTCAAGGCTCCATATAGCACCCCAGCATTATCAGGATACAACTCATACCACTCTTTTCAGCCCCAGAACTCGGACCGAAATACTAAAGGCGGGGGGAGTATCCTTCTTTATCAAGGATACCCACACCTCTAGGTTAGTGGCACTGCATGAGGTGGAGGAGACCATCCAGGTGCAACTAACAGTAGGTAAAACCGCTTTTCAGTTTGAAGCTTGCTATAGATCACCTACCCTGACTCAGGAACCCCACTCGGCATTCCTGAGAACATTGGAAAATAGGAAGGTCCAACCAAACACCATGATATTGGGGGACTTCAACTACCCAAACATCGACTGGGAAAACTACTCAAGCACCAGCTCCTTTTCTCAACGGTTCCTTGAGTTTATAAACTCAAATGCCCTGGAACAACTGGTCAACACACCCACTAGAGGGGACAACATATTGGACTTGGTCATCACCAACATGGGGGCCAAATGCTCTATACCTGAGGTAAACCCATCGTTGGTAAAATCAGACCATAAACTAATCACATTGGACATCCACATCCCGACCCCACCCTCCCAGCCAAGATAACCACTGTGAAAAATTTCTCAAAAGCAAACTTCACACGCCTCAAGACCGAGGTGGAAAGCTTCAAAGCACCAGAGCACATGGAAAATGAGACCCAAACTGCAGAATCCTTTACAACTGCACTCTATGAGCACCTACTGAAATGCATGGATAGTGCCATCCCAAGTAAAACCAAGACTCACGCCTCTAAAAACAGGACACCAGTCTGGTGGACCCCTGCCATAAATAAGCTATACAACAGAAGGAGAAAACTATTGCATGAGAGGGCAAAATCCCAAAAAGCGAGGGCATCCCTGATCAGTACTAGTAAGAAACTTCGATCCCTCATAAAATCATCTAAAGCCATCTTTGAAAAGAGAATTGCCAAAGACTCGAAGGACAATCATAACGCGTTCTTTAGCTACGTCAAGAATTTGGGAGGCAACTCTCAGATATGCTCTGAGCTGGTGCAAAATGGCACAAAATTCACTAAACCCACAGACATAGCCAACATCCTGGCAGACAGGTTCAGTGCAAACTATTCCCCCCTTCCCCACCAAAAGCCTGTGTCTATCCCAGAAGAATGTAATCCCCAGACATCACAGACTCACAGTTGAAAACAGCTCTTGCCAAAGTAAAAAAACACGGCATCAATGGGACCAGATGGCATCCCGGGCTGTGTATTACATGAGCTCCAAAATTAACTAAACCCGCACATAAATTTACTGTTCCAACTCAGCCTAACCACAGGTTATGTACCCAAAGAATGGCGTACAGCAACAGTGATCCTGCTCCACAAAGGTGGCACCGCAATGGATCCTGGGAATTATCATAGTATAAGCTTGACCAGCCTGGTCTGCAAAGCTATGGAGCGCATCATTATGGATCTCATAAAGACATTGGGAACCTCCAAACACTGGACCCGACCCAATTTGGCTTTTTTAAAGGCAGATCTTGTCTCTTAAACCTGGTTGACTTCTTCGAGATAGTAACCAAAGCCATAGATGAGGGAAAGGTGGTCCACACAGCCTACCTGGAACTAGCAAAGGCCTTTGACACAATAACCCACTCTGGTATCATAAATAAGCTTATCAGCCTAAATATTAACTCATATGTCACTAGATGGGTCGCAAACTGGCTCAAGGATAGAACTCACATGGTCAGAGTCGCGGGTGCCATGTCCGACTCTAAGCTAGTTACAAGTCCCACAGGGCTCAGTCCTGGGACCCCTCTTGTTCGGTATATACTTCTCTGAGGTACAGGGAAACATAGGATGACTATGGCTTACCAAGTTCGCAGATGACTGCTCACTGGCTGACACAAGCATCCTCCAGAGGGGCCTTACGGAGATGGATACCTGGTGTCAGAATCATGCTAAATGCCAAAAAGTGCATAGTCATCCCCTTTGGGAATAACAAAGTGCCCACAAACTACAACATAGGAGGGAATCCACCAAGTATGGAAGAGGTAATTAGAGGCCTGGGGACCCAAGTAGATAGTAACCTCACCTTTGACAATCACATTGCCAAAGTGGTTAGAAAAACCTTCTATATAGCCCACCTAATCACGAAAGGGTTCACATCTAGATCTAGAGAGGTCATTGTGCCCCTCTACTCATCACTGATTAGGCCCATAATTGAGTACAATGCCCCATTTGGGATGTACCTTACTCGACACCTGCAACAGCTGGAGAGACCTCAGAAATACCTCACCAAGAGGATAGTGGGCCTCAAACAGATGCCCTATGCAGCACGACTTAAGAAACTCCAACTCTACTCTGTTGCCTACCGCCTACTCAGAGGTGATCTCTGCCTGACATACAAGGCCCATGTCTAACCCAGAATTGTTAGACATGCTCCATCTCAAGAAAAACAAATCCATTAGAGCTACACGCTCCAGGGATTTTAACCTTAGCACAACAATAAATAGGACATGCTGGAGGGATAGATTCATATCCCAAAGGCTTCCTTCGCTCTGGAATCGAATCCCAGTCCATGTTAGACAGAGCCCCTCGCTGACCCTCTTCAAGAGAAATCTTGATGAGTGGATGGGAAATCGTAAGTTTACTCCTGGGATCACTTCCTTGGCCCTGCTGGACAGAGGCTCAGGAATCTAGCCTAAAAGGGTGGCGAAAGCCAACACATTCTGGCTAGGCTTGTAAATGCCCTAGGGCAGATAGCCTAGTACATACCTATGAACCTAAGTGTCTTGCTTGACCAGCCTTAATAAATTTATGTTTGCCATGCTTTTCTTCCTCCTGTTATACATCCGACTGATTTTGTGATTCCACCAGGGTGGCTTGTTTTTTGAGTTAGTTCTGTACTTCTTCCTGGTGGGTACAGCTGCCTCTATGCAGCTATTAACATGCTTATAGAGAGTTTCTGTAAACAGTTCTGCAGGAGGTTAGCCTTAGAACAGTTCCAGAATATTCCCAGTTTAGCTGGGAGTCCAGTTTTATTTTTTACTTCAAAGGAGACCATTTTGTGGTCTGACCTTACCAGGGAAGGCATTACAGTGGGGGGCGTGCAGCAGTCTTCCATATTAGTGAGGATCAAATCCAGTATAGTTACACCCCTGGTTGGTGTATTGACTATGTGGTCCAGGGAGTCTGTGATTATAAAATCCAGGAATCTCTGTGCATGTACATTTGGTGTTGTATAGGATTCCCAGTTAATAGTGGGGTAATTAAAATCACCCATGAATATGGTATTGGTTTGGATGGTGAGTGTTTCTAATAAGTTTAAATACATGGTATGGGTTTCCTGGGTCACAGGGGGGACCTATAGCTTGCAAGGAAGTGGTACTGATTTTACCTATGGTGATTTGAACATGGAGCAACTCAAGTGCATTGTCCTGTTTGACCAGCCTTGAAGTATATTTATTTTTGATGTGGAGACACCTCCACCTTTAGTCTCTGCCTGTGAAGTACTAGTCTAAATGTGCGGAAGGCATTATAACCTTGCACTGTTGGTGTGCTCTCCGCAGCTTTAAACTATGTCTCAGTGACTGCACAGACATCAGCATTCTCTAGGGTAAAGATAGCTTCTAGGCAGTGGAGTGACATGGAGACATCAAGAGTTATTTTATTTTTCAGAGACAAAAGGCACCCCCATCTAACTCGTTGGCCAAATAGTGCTTAGTATGGATAATAACATTAATAGCAAAAAAGGCAATTGCCATCAAGTGGAAAAGCCAAAATAATTCCACAGAAGTAATTTCTTTACTGGAAGCCCTTAGGGTTCAGGAGGAAAAAGGCAACAGTAAAAAAGAAGAGATAAAAAAAATGGAGCCAGTAGAAGAGGTTGATTCGGCATAAGAAATATGAAGATACTTAAGATGGTCAGAAGACACCCATATCGGGATAAAGGGGCACAGTTTGAATCAACTAAAGTTAAAAGTCCATGCCTTAAGATAACACTGAATGGGTACCCTTGGATGGATGACCATGGGTGGAAAAGTGGGTTTGTCCACGCACATGGGAATTTCATTAAATGATTTCTTGACTGATAAACAGATTGGCTGCATATGTTTAACTGAACAGAAGGAGGAAGGTTGAAAGTCCAGGAACACCTGGAGAATGTTCCTAACAAAGCCTATCCTAGTCCTGGACAAGGAATCTACTTTTTAGTGCTTTGTAAAGGTATGCACAGAGGAACAAGTTGCTGACTAAATACTTCTAGAGTCCAATCCTTTCCAAAAAACACAGATGAAGCTAAGGCCCTGGTCGAACGAGTCTTGATCCTGCCTGGAATTGCTTTGTTGTGGTGGATATAACAAAAGGTAATAGCATGAGACAATCATTTGGAAACAAGTCTGCTTTGACACAGGTTGTCCTTTCTTCTTAACTTAACAAGAAATGAAAAGCTGATCAGAGTTCCTAAAATATTTAGTTCTGCCACAATAGCACCTGAGCCTTCTGTGGAAATCCAAGATATGGGGTACCCCCTTCTTCCTTGATTTTAGGTATTAGATAGCCTGGCGCAAAGTATGGGATACCATTTTAGGCATAAATAAATGATTAGCTCTTAAGGAAACCCTATCTTTGTGGAAAATGAGATAAGGTACCTACCATAACAGCTTGTAACCCTGATACTCTTCTTGCAGTGGTCAGAGCGAGCAGTAACACTGTTTTCCATGTTAGCAACCTCAAGTCAGCTCTAGATCATAGATTAGATTAGTATTAGGCTAACTGCCCTTGTGGGCTATTTCAAGCCTAGCCAGTTAACCCCTATGAAAATCAAACCCTGCACCTTCTGTCTGTAAGGTAAGCACCTTAACCATTATGCTATACATAAGAAATACAGGAATCTCTACTTTTTCCAAAACAAAATTAAGATCCCAAGGAGAAGCCACCTGTTTCCTTGAAGGCTTGGTATGCAACACTGCTTTCAAAACCAGGTTCACGTATTTGCATTAAAAGAAAGTGATCTATGGACAGACATGCTGAAATGGCTGACAAATGAACCTTGGCAGAGGAGTAAGACAGGCCAGAGAATAGTAACTCACAAAAATAATGTAGAACCAGGGTGACACTAGCCATGAAGGGATGCTGGTTCTTGTCTTGGCACCAACTAGAAAATGTTTTGCATTTACAAATATATGATTTTACAGTAGAAAGTTTTATTGCCTCTTTTAATACCTATTGCACATGCTCAGAAAACAGTTGCCTAAAATGTATCAAGATTATATCATACATGCAGTTAGTTGCAGTTGTTTGGGGTCAGGTTGTATCAAATACTCATTATCCTGTGAGTAGGTCTAGCCTGTGAGGAAGCTTGTGGTAATTGTCATTGGCCATTAGCAACAGAAGACAGAACCACTGTTGCTTGGGCCAGAAGGGAGACACCACAATGAACTTTTGGAGAGTTCTTTTCAATTTTCAGAATAACCCTAAATATTAGTGAAAAGGGTAGAAAAGCATACATGAATATTTCTGTCCAAGAAAAAAAAATGTTTTCCAGGTCTTTGCGCATGTAGTCCTGGAAAGGAACTTTGTCAACTGTCTGTTGTGAGTGGAGGCAAAAACGATGCTCCCCACAGCTAGATCAATCCTGGGAAGATCCCCATTTCAATTTCCTTTTGTGAAGGTCTGCCCATGTCCTGCTTCGCTTCTTGTTCTGATGGTACATGAGATGCCTTTTGAGTGAGATTGTACTGAAAAGCTATATCCCAGGCTACCACGGCTTGTCTGTACAGAGGGTAGAACCTAGTTCCTTGTGTTTATGCACCACATTATTGTGATGTTGTCTGTAAACATCTGTAACTGTCCTTGGACCATGGATGATTCAGATCGTTGACAGCATTTATGAGAGCTAACATCTGTTTTACATCTACATAATTTATGTCTTTTCTGTTCCAAAGACTCTGCACTTTTATCCCCATAAACACTGCTCCCCAAGCAAAATCAGATATGCCTGTCCTTACAGGCTGAGTTGGACGGGAAAATGGGAGACTGGAATTCTGATAAAATTGGTCTTTCCACCTAAGAATTTCCCTTCTTACAAACATCAAAACAGGAATCTGGAAATCAAAGGATGTTGATGTTGGGACCATGCAGATTTTAGGTGCCACTGATGTTTTTCTCTTGGAATTTTGCTAGAGGAATCATGAGAATCATAGACGCCATTAGACCTGAAACCCTGAGAAATTCCTTGCCTGAGACAGTAGTCTGAGCAGAAAAACTCAGGAACAGATGCAGACATAAATCTATTTTTCCTGTGGAAAAAGCTCTTTGAACTGAGGTTTCTAGGTGACAATGCAAGAAAACAATCCTGTGAGGAGGAATTAAACAAAACTTTTGTATGTTCTCCTGGAATCTCAGTCTGTGTAGGAGATCTCTCACCTAAGTTAGAGATTCCTGACACTTTGCAAAAGACACTGCAAAGATAAACAAGTCATGTAAATGAGTAAACACATGAATATTGGGCAGTCTTCAGAAAGCTATCAATGGAGCTAAGCACTTTGAAATACCCTTGGAGCAGTGACTACACCAAAAGGTAATGCAGAGAATTGACGGTATGATCCTTATGCAGAAAACCTTAAACATCTGAAGTCTGGATCTATAGGAATATGACATCAAGCTTCCTTTAAATCTAAAGTGACAAGAAAACTCAAATGAGACATGAAAAGTAACAAACTGTGAAGGGTTAAGATTCTGAACTTTGACACTATCACAAACTTGTTTAGAAAGGAAAGATTTAGACCTGCTCTCCATTAAACTTCTTTCTTTGGTACCAGAAACAATCTTGGGGGAAAAAAAAACTTCTGGGTGAGGAGGATGGATTGCTTCTATCATTCCTTGAGTCAGCAAGTGCTGAATGACAGAAGTGAAAAAAGGAGTTTGATCTGGCAGATGGCAAGGATCCCCTGAAAAGGAGGGATACATTCCTATTCTTATCTGTAACCTCGATGAATTAGTTTCAGAACTCATCTGTCTGAAAGCGAGATGTGTTGCCAAGAAGAGAAATGGAGGCTGAGACTTTCTGGAAGGATTAAAGATTTGGCAAGGTGGACAGGGAGGTGAGAGTCTTGTAGACAGTCATTCAGACTTACCAAACTGTGTTTTCTTCTGAGGGGGTTCCTTCTTGCTTTCTTTTTGGAACTTTCCTGCCATTACATTTTACACATTTGCTTACCAGCGGCTTGCTGTGTTTGCTTGTTTTGCATTTTGAAAAAAGCTGTAGAGGTAGCACTATACCCACTGACACACTTGGAGAGGGAATGCTGAAAATGTTCCACTGACAGTAGCTCCAGAGGTGGCATCAGCATATCATAAGCATATTTCAAACAGGAGGTAAACTAAAAAGAAGAAACGGAATACAGCGAAAGTAAGGGTAAAATTCCAAAATTTAATTCCAATGGTTGTGCACAAACGGATGAGCGCTTTCACTATAATAGCTTCTTCAGATCCTTCTACAAAAAATCTCCACAAACCTGTTCTTCATATAAAGAACCCAATCAACCAATTAATAAAAGATCAAAAAAATTTTTTAAAAGGGCTCATCTACACTTAATCATTCAAAAATAAAAACATACACAAAGCATATAAAAACATATATGAATAAAAAGTGCTCATATAACATACACTTAAATGCATCAAGTTACAAACATTGAAAATGTATATGAACAAGTACATCTTGATACGTATGGTCATTAGTGTACCTATACATGACTAAATGTGAGTCAACACTGAAACTAAACTACAGGTGTATGTGGATAACTACTAAATTATCTCACATTCCTGCGTTGTTTCAACTTGGGTTTAATTGAAGCTCTATCATTTAACCCATGCCCCCTATCTGCTTTCAGTGTAATAATCCAGTCAGTCTCCTTGGCCTCTATAAAGTTCATAATGTCACCACCCCTCTTATTGGCAATAACAATCTCCAATACCCGAAACAGAAATATATGATCCTCATGGTTAGTGATTACATGCCTCGCTAAAGCATTATGTGGGGTGCCCTTCCTCATGTGGTAAATATGTTCTCTCATTCTGTCTCGTAACAGACGGTTAGTTTTACCAACATAGAAGCACGAGCATGCCTGGCAGATAGCTAAATATACCACATTGGATGTCATGCAATCTGCATCCACCCTGGTGGAAAAGGTGACATGTTGGTCTGGATGGAAAAATTCCTCACTACTATCTATATAGGAGCAGAAATTACAATGACCACAGGGTTTAGTACACCCAATATTCGTCACAGCCCTATCAAATCTAGGATAGCATAACAATCGCTTCAATTTACACCTATTCCTGAACAAAAAACCCGGTGTCTCCCCCACAATGTGTTTCAAATCTTCATCAACAAGGAGGTAGCCACTTGAGACACAGAAGCAATCAGGTTGCATAAAGAATTTTTCTTCTCAGATGAGTATAGAGATGTCATAATATCTCTCACATTCTCAAAACAGGCAAGCATAGACTTCAACATACAAGTCTGACAGCTGAAAATTGTAAAAACAAGTGTTGCTGGAGAATATGCTTTATCCCCAAATCTATCAAAAGCCTTCCCATCCTTGTCAGATGGACAGGGACTGCTATTAACCAGTTAGCAGCAGCTGGGTTTACTAAAGCAAAAGCTGCTGGGTCTGGTATGGGATGAGTTTATAACAACTTTCAATACTGAGGAAATGTATCTGTTTTCTTGGCGGCAGCAGGCTGGCTGTCAGGCAAATTATATCCTCCAATGCTGAAAGAACAGGAACAATTAGCATAGTGTCAGGAAAATCCAGATGCAATAAATCATAATACTTCAGAGACAGTGGAATGTCGTCATGTTCCTACAGAAATAACTGGTTCATTTTGGTAACAGTTTCAGAGAAAGAGAATCCTTCAAAGGGACTGACTGAATCTACTCTCCTCAAAATCTGAATCAGAAAGCTGAGGAGAAAAAACAGAATTTGTCTCTTCAGAATCATTTTGTGGTTCAAAATCTTGAACCTCCTCAAAAATGAAGAATCTTTTTTTCTGTTGCCAGAAACAGGTGAACTGAAAGGGACAAGAGCCTAAACTAAACCCTGAGCTCTGCACAATAAATCACTCACTTTCCAGGTAACTAAGACAGGAAAAGAAATATGTCAAGTTTTTGCTCTTTTTTTTGGCAGGAATTTCTAAAGAAACAGACCCAGTTTTGCCAAGCAAAACCTCCTTAGGGATGAGCAATCCAGTCTGGTAAAGCAGAGATGGATTGTCTGCTCTGCTCCTAGAACAGTCACACAGGACAAGCCTAACTCCTGGATCCATGATGAGTATAGAGACTACACCAGAAGGAGCTAAGGCAAAGGATGAATGGCATAAAGAATCAGAAATAGCCACCTTATAGTCGCCCACTTTTGGGCAAAGCACTTAAGCAGCGTGCTGTGGTGGCAGAGACTGATTACTGTTCTTCTGTTTTCGGCTGGTAGAAGAAAGAACCAAGGAACCGGTAGGATATTCCATGGTAAAGCCAAAAAAGATGCTCCTCTGGAGCTTTTTCCAAGGGTTTAGATTCTAAGTCCATTCTTGAAGCAGCCACTTGGCCATCTGCTCATACTTTTGCCTATCATTATATATTAGATATGCTGTCAAGAGCCACAGCAGGTTTTGCCAAGTCATTTCTCAAAAACATGTTGGATGATTCTCCCTTACCTTCTTCCTCCACCCAGTTTGTTTAATAGCTTTTGTACGCTTCCCTCATGTAAGGAATACTGCAGCAGTGATCATGGAAGGACACAGTACAGTTGTGTTAAGAATTGACCATAACAGTAGATGTCCTACTGACCCCTTTTGCAGTAAGCAGTGTCTCCCTCCATCCCCTTTTTCTCTCTTTTTTGTCCTCCTATGGCTGAAGGATCCTCTTCTTCCCTTTTTTTGTGTTGACATGTACATATATTTTTTTTGCCTTGACTGCTGCTCTTTGTTTTCCTGAGGCAAGACAATTCTGAGGTTTCCGCGTACATGTGTTATGTCCCTTATATCCTTGGGCTAAGGTCATAGGTCAGATATATGATGCTTGGAAGGGCTTAGGCTTTGGTATACTGGTTGGACATACATCTACCCTCGGCAGGATATGCCTCAGGTAAGGAACACTGCCACAGTGACCTTGGAAGGACATCACAAATTCTGGATTTGTTCATCCATTCTCAAGCTACAGACAAAGATGACACACATGGTAGAGTAGATCAAAGTACAAGAAGGGGTCCAACCGAACACTCATACTGGGCAACTTCAACTACCCCTCCATTAACTGGGAAAACTACTCATGTATCAATACACTTGCCCAACATTTCCTGGAATTCATTAATTCCAATGCCCTGGACCAGCTCGTTCTTACCCCACTAGAAGTAGCAACATCCTTGACCTGGTCATTACTAACATGGGAGACCGTTGCACTAAACCAATAGTCAACTCCTCCCTGGTTAGAACCAACCACAAACTAATCACCTTGAACCCCCCCCCCACCGCAAAGGAAACCACCATGAAAAACTTCCCCAAAGCTAACTCTGGGCTCCTAAAAACAGAGGTGGCTAATTTCACGGCACCCATGCAAATGGAGAATAGTTGCATGACCGCCGAATCATACACCAGTGTACTGTACAAACACGTACACACATGCATGGATCTCACCATACCCAATAGAACCAAGACACTCTCCTCCAAAAAAGGAAGCAAATCTGGTGGTCCCCTGCCATAAACAAACTCTACAACAGGAGGAGGAAACTGATGCGGAATAAGGTGAAGTCTCAAGACTGGAAAAACTCCCTTATCAGCCTCAACAAAAAGTTGAGATCCGTCATCAAATCCTCTAAAAATAGCTATGAAAAGAGAATTGCAGCAGATAGTAAAGACAACCACAAGGCCTTCTATAGTTATGCAAAAAATCTCCATGGCAATACCCAGATCTGCTCTGAGCTACTGCATAATGGCACCTTCTATACCGAGCCAACAGATATTGCCAAAATACTGGCCGACAGATTCAGTGCCAACTTTACCCCTCTCTCTCCCCAAAGGACCAGTCACAATACCAGTAGATTGCCAAGCACCCAGTATTACTGCTGCACAGGTTAAAACAGCACTGTCCAAGGCCAAGAATACAGCTTCTATGGGACCTGACGATATCCCTGGCTGTGTTCTACATGAACTACACAGTGAACTGGCACCTCACCCATGTGCCCTGTTCAATCACAGCCTCACCTCAGGCTTTCTCCCTACTGAATGGCACACTGCTACAGTCATCCCTCTCCACAAAGACGGAGTGACTACAGACCCTGGGAACTATTAGCCTGACGAGTCTGATATGCAAAGCTATGGAACGCATCATCATGGAGCTAATAAACAAAAATATAGGGAATCTCCAAACTCTGGATCCTACACAGTTTGGTTTTGTGAAGGGATCGACTTTTTGAGTCAGTCACTAGAGCTGTGGATGAAGGCAAGGTGGTTCATACAGCCTACCTTGATCTGGCCAAGGCCTTTGATACCAATCCCCACTCAGGAATTATAGAAAAACTCACTAAGCTAGTCATCAACCCCTATATCACCAGGTGGGTTGAAAACTGGCTCACAGATAGAACCCACAGTGTGAAAGTAGCTGACTCCAAGTCAGACTGCTGACCAGTCACAAGTGGAGTCCCACAAGGTTCGGTCCTGGGTCCTCTCCTGTTTGGCATCTACTTCTCTGACGTCCAGGCTAACACGAAGGGACTCTGGCTGACAAAGTTTACAGACGATTGCAAGTTGGGAGCTATTATTAACTCCCCAAGTGATGTTGACATCCTACAGAAAGGCCTCACTGAGACCAACGACTGGTGTTAGAGCCATGGCCTTAAGCTCAATGCCTTTAGGAAAAACCCAGTTCCCTTGAATTAGCACATTGATAGTAGTCCACTGAACACAGAAAATGTTATAAGAGATCTGGGAACACAAGTTGACAGCAACCTCTCTTTTGACCACCACACTGCCACTGTGGTCAGAAAGTCCTTCTATGTGGCACATCTCATTACTAAGGGTTTTGCATCCTGGAAGAAAGAGGTCATTGTCTCCCTCTACTCTTCTCTCATTAGACCAGTCATTGAGTACAATGCCCCATTTGGCATGTACCTCACTAGACACCTGCAAGAACTGGAGAGGCCGCAAAAGTACCTCACAAAGAGGATCCTAGGCTTTAAACACTTGTCCTATATGGACAGACTCAAAAAACTCCAACTATTCTCTGTCTCACATCGCCCACTTATAGCCAATCTCTGCTTGAATTACAAAGACATGTCTGACCCTACTCTGTTAGAAATGCTACATGTAAAGAAATCCCAATCCCTCCGCACCACATGCTCCAGAGACCTCAACCGCATTACCACAATCAACAGAACATGCTGGAGGGACGGTTCATAACCCAGAGACTGCCCATGCTATGGAATAGACTTCCCATGCATGTCAAGCAGTGCACCTCACTGGCCCTCTTCAAGAGAAATCTTGATGAGTGGATGGGAAAATAGAAAATTCACCCCGGGGCTCACTCCAGTGGCTCTACTCGACAGAGGCACTGGAAACTAAGGTCGAGTGGCACAATGCCAGGGTAATCCTAAGGGCTAGGCTTGTAAAGGCTCCAGGGCCATTAGCCTAGTACACACCTATGAACCTATAAGGATAGGTAGGGCAGGGGGCAAGGTATTAGGGGCTGCAATTGTCAGATCCTTTTTTTTTATTCTTACTCCTCACATGTCCTCTATGGGACAGCAGACCACAAGGACAAAGAAAAGAGAGACAGACTGGAGAAAATAACTTTTTCCCTCACACATAGAGATTGAAGGTGGAGGAAGTAGTGCCAAATGGGTGAGAAGGGACCTTTCAGTAGTGCCAGATCGGTGAGAAGTGACCTTTAATAGTAGTGCCAAATGGGCGAGAAGGGACCTTTTAGTAGTGCCAAATAGGTGAGAAGGGACCTTTCAGTAGTGCCAGATCGGTGAGAAGGGACCTTTCAGTAGTGCCAGATCGGTGAGAAGGGACCTTTTAGTAGTGCCAAATGGGTGAGAAGGGACCTTTCAGTAGTGCCAGATCGGTGAGAAGGGACCTTTCAGTAGTGCCAAATGGGTGAGAAGGGACCTTTCAGTAGTGCCAGATCGGTGAGAAGTGACCTTTAATAGTAGTGCCAGATGGGCGAGAAGGGACCTTTTAGTAGTACCAAATGGGTGAGAAGGGACCTTTAATAGTAGTGCCAAATGGGTGAGAAGGGACCTTTTAGTAGTACCAAATGGGTGAGAAGGGACCTTTAATAGTAGTGCCAGATCGGTGAGAAGGGACCTTTCAGTAGTGCCAGATCGGTGAGAAGTGACCTTTAATAGTAGTGCCAGATCGGTGAGAAGGGACCTTTTAGTAGTGCCAGATCGGTGAGAAGGGACCTTTTAGTAGTGCCAGACTGGTGAAAAGGGACCTTTAATAATAGTGCCAGATCGGTGAGAAGGGACCTTTTAGTAGTGCCAGATGGGTGAGAAGGGACCTTCTAGTAGTGCCAGATCGGTGAGAAGGGACCTTTAATAGTAGTGCCAGATCGGTGTAAAGGGACCTTTAATAGTAGTGCCAGATCGGTGAGAAGGGACCTTTAATAGTAGTGCCAGATCGGTGAGAAGGGACCTTTTAGTAGTGCCAGATCGGTGAGAAGGGACCTTCTAGTAGTGCCAGATCGGTGAGAAGGGACCTTTAATAGTAGTGCCAGATCGGTGAGAAGGGACCTTTTAGTAGTGCCAGATCGGTGAGAAGGGACCTTTAATAGTAGTGCCAGATCGGTGAGAAGGGACCTTTTAGTAGTGCCAGATCGGTGAGAAGGGACCTTTTAGTAGTGCCAAATAGGTGAGAAGGGACCTTTCAGTAGTGCCAGATCGGTGAGAAGGGACCTTTTAGTAGTGCCAAATGGGTGAGAAGGGACCTTTCAGTAGTGCCAGATCGGTGAGAAGGGACCTTTCAGTAGTGCCAAATGGGTGAGAAGGGACCTTTCAGTAGTGCCAGATCGGTGAGAAGTGACCTTTAATAGTAGTGCCAGATGGGCGAGAAGGGACCTTTTAGTAGTACCAAATGGGTGAGAAGGGGCCTTTAATAGTAGTGCCAAATGGGTGAGAAGGGACCTTTTAGTAGTACCAAATGGGTGAGAAGGGACCTTTAATAGTAGTGCCAGATCGGTGAGAAGGGACCTTTCAGTAGTGCCAGATCGGTGAGAAGTGACCTTTAATAGTAGTGCCAGATCGGTGAGAAGGGACCTTTAGTAGTGCCAGATCGGTGAGAAGGGACCTTTTAGTAGTGCCAGACTGGTGAAAAGGGACCTTTAATAATAGTGCCAGATCGGTGAGAAGGGACCTTTTAGTAGTGCCAGATGGGTGAGAAGGGACCTTCTAGTAGTGCCAGATCGGTGAGAAGGGACCTTTAATAGTAGTGCCAGATCGGTGTAAAGGGACCTTTAATAGTAGTGCCAGATCGGTGAGAAGGGACCTTTAATAGTAGTGCCAGATCGGTGAGAAGGGACCTTTTAGTAGTGCCAGATCGGTGAGAAGGGACCTTCTAGTAGTGCCAGATTGGTGAGAAGGGACCTTTAATAGTAGTGCCAGATCGGTGAGAAGGGACCTTTTAGTAGTGCCAGATCGGTGAGAAGGGACCTTTAATAGTAGTGCCAGATCGGTGAGAAGGGACCTTTTAGTAGTGCCAGATCGGTGAGAAGGGACCTTTTAGTAGTGCCAGATCGGTGAGAAGGGACCTTTAATAGTAGTGCCAGATCGGTGAGAAGGGACCTTTTAGTAGTGCCAGATGGGTGAGAAGGGACCTTTTAGTAGTGCCAGATCGGTGAGAAGGGACCTTTAATAGTAGTGCCAGATCGGTGAGAAGGGACCTTTAATAGTAGTGCCAGATCGGTGAGAAGGGACCTTTTAGTAGTGCCAGATCGGTGAGAAGGGACCTTTTAGTAGTGCCAGACTGGTGAAAAGGGACCTTTAATAGTAGTGCCAGATCGGTGAGAAGGGATCTTTTAGTAGTGCCAGATGGGTGAGAAGTGCCCTTTAATAGTAGTGCCAAATGGGTGAGAAGGGACCTTTTAGTAGTGCCAGATCAGTGAGAAGGGACCTTTTTTGGGGTTTTGTTTTTCTCTCACATTAGGACATAAAGAGCAAAGCTTTAGGGCTTGGCTCTCCTAATACCAGACTGGAGAAGGAGTCTTTTTTTTGGTTCCTCAGCTTTGTGTTGAGAGGTGTCAGATCAGGAAGCAGCACTAAATAAGCCAGCTATGCCTCTGCAAGGTATACCCATATGATTTAAAGTTTTACCGTCTCATCCCGTTCTTTGTCCCCTCTACTCACACTGGAGTGTAGATTTGTCAATTGGCGGCAGTCACAGGGACTCTTACTACATACAGATGAAAGATCCTGAGGGAACTAACACTACATAAAACTGGCGGCAGTCACAGGGACCCTTACTACATACAGATGAAAGATCCTGAAGGAAATAACACTACATAAAACTGGCGGCAGTCACAGGGACCCTTACTACATACAGATGAAAGATCCTGAAGGAACTAACACTACATAAAACTGGCGGCAGTCACAGGGACCCTTACTACATACAGATGAAAGATCCTGAAGGAACTAACACTACATAAAACTGGCGGCAGTCACAGGGACCCTTACTACATACAGATGAAAGATCCTGAAGGAACTAACACTACATAAACTGGTGGCAGTCACAGGGATCCTTACTACATACAGATGAAAGATCTTGAGGGAACTAACACTACATAAAACTGGCAGCAGTCACAGGGACCCTTACTACATACAGATGAAAGATCCTGAAGGAACTAACACTACATAAACTGGTGGCAGTCACAGGGATCCTTACTACATAGAGATGAAAGATCCTGAAGGAACTAACACTACATAATGAAACAACTCTATGTATTATCAAACCACCTGCTTCCACCTAATTCGGACAAATCATGCCACATTTCTACTAGCTATAACGGTAAAGAATAATAGCACAAGGTTTATAAACTGCATACAGTTAAAAAGGCTTAATATCCTCTACAATTAATTTCTTCCCAATCTTTGCTTGCACATTTTCCTAGCTCAAATCTGCAGTGTCTACTGAGGTACAGAACTAGTTTTAAAATGGCATTCTTAGCTGAGCTCTACTATTGATTTTCTTTCTTAATAAACTTAATTAGAAAAATGTTCAGATTTTTGATGAACTGTTTCTTCTTTCTTAAAACTTGTTATATTTTTCAGACTTGTTAGTTCTTCCACACTTTCGACTGTAGAAATTTGAAGGTAACAAAAGTTTGCCTAGACAACTGCTTTTCTACCACATGTAGGAAAGACACAGCTAAGATAACCTTAGCCATGACTGGGGGAGGGGGAACAAGCCAAAGGACATAAAACTAGTTGTGCAAAACACAGCACTCATTTCAAGATTTAAAAAAATAAAGAAAAAGGCCACTGACAGCAAAACACATACTAGAAGCAAAGTCACAGCAGGCAAGCAAGGAAAACGATGGCTGGACAAGAAGAAACAAGGGTACAGAGGAACCATATTTTCTTTCTAATTTTACTACACTTTCTTGTTCTCATGGCTTAAAGAGCAGGACAAAGACAAACAGCAGCTTGATGTGACCTTCTTCACGCCAGGGAAAAACTCTAATGGAAACAATGCTGGTTGGAAACATTATCTGAACCAGATGATAGTTTTGCCAATAATCTTACTTGTCTCGAAAAAGCTTTATTCATATCAATGCAGGAAACCTAACCCACACACAAAATAAACTTGAAGGGGGATGTTGTAGAGGGGGTGGGGAGAGCATTTTGTCTGCAACTTAAGGATTTTTGTGATGATGCAAATGCCTGTTTTTAACAATCTGTCTTCCATTAGGAAGTCCCCCCCCCCCCCCGAGGATAGGTTAGAAGTCTCTCCATTGTATTACTATTTCCTACACATCTCCTGTGTTCTTCATCCTTTTCCTGAGCCATGCTCACATTACTTGCTTTATTTTCTTTGTGAAAGTTTTTCATTCAATGTCACATCTTCTGATAAAATGGCTAAACTGCTTTGTGTAAAGGCCGGTATTTCCCTCCAGTTGTTGGATCGATGTACCCCCCCCCCCGTGGGGTTCCCTTATTAAACACTGTAATTAGCTTCCTTTAGTATTGGGGTACAACTCTGTGTTGCAGCTGCAAAGAAACAGCTCCTTATTAGTACACATTAATTGCTTTGTACCACCAAGTTACGCTCTACCCTTTTCTTCATTTTTAACATTTGTTTTTACTTCCTGCTACCTTGATAAGTCCATCGAACAAGCACCAACACAAATGTCTATTTTCTGGGGTGACCTAGAACCAAAGACTAGTTAAGTGACTTGCTCATTTATACTGTAAGACTGTGTGAATTAAACCCAGGACTACAGAATGTTTGTTAATACCTAGCCTTGACTTTCTGCATTAAACTGCCTGAACTGACTACATCTACATATCTTTGCCTGTAAAAATCAGGAACTGATCTCACAACTGGCTTCCTGTATCACAACTAAAGTGCACCCCATACTCGTAACTCCTGCTATATTTTATTCCCTACTGTGTGCATGCAAAAAAGTATTTCTGCAAGTGTGTGTGTGTACATGTATATACATGTGCGTGTACAAGTGTATGCACGCACATGTATGTTCCTACGGAATCTACCTACTGCTATATTTGTAAAACATACAGATTCCAAAATGTACAGAAATATTGAACAGAACAGAGCCAAGAATGCTTTCAAAACAAGACAGGCAGTCTGCATGGAGACAGCATTCATGTAATTAGAGCGGTGGGGCGTTGAGTACCTGGGGCTCTTGGCAGATGGAGGATAAGGAGCCTAGTGCACAGTACACACAAATGTGAAGACATGCTGACACACACAGCCCACAGTACACACACGAATGAGAAGACATGCTGACACGCACAGCCCACAGTACACACAAGAATGTGAAGACATGCCGACACGCACAGCCCACAGTACACACAATAATGTGAAGACAAGCTGACACACATAGCTCACAGTACACATAAGAATATAAAGACATGCTGACACGTACAGCCCACAGTACACACAATAATGTGAAGACATGCTGGCATGCACAGCCCACAATACACATAAGAATGTGAAGATATGCCGACACACACAGCCTACAGTACACACAAGAATGTGAAGACATGCTGACAGGCACAGCCCACAGTACACACAAGAATGTGAAAACATGTCGTAGCCCACAGTACACACAAGAATGTGAAGACATGCCGGCACGCACAGCCCACAGTACACACACGAATGAGAACGCATGTCAACATGCACGGCCCACGGTACACACAAGAATGTGAAGACTTGCTGGCACACACAGCCCACAGTTCACACAGGAATGTGAATTCTTGCTGGCACACACAGCCCACAGTTCACACAGGAATGTGAAGACATGCCGACACGCACGGCCCACAGTACACACAAGAATGCGATGACTTGCTGGCACACGCAGCCCACAGTACACACAATATGAAGACATGCTGACATGAATAGCCCACAGTACACACAAGAATGTGAAGACATGCCGAGATGAAAAGCCCACAGTACACACAAGAATGTGAAGACATGCTGACACGCAAAGCTCACAGTACACACAAGAATGTGAAGACATGCTGACACGCAAAGCTCACAGTACGCACAAGAATATGAAGACATGTTGACATGCATAGCCCACAGTACACACAAAAATGTGAAGACATGCGAGATGAACAGCCCACAGTACACACAATAATGTGAAGACATGCGAGATGAACAGCCCACAGTACACACAAGAATGTGAAGACATGCTGACACGCAAAGCTCACAGTACACACAAGAATGTGAAGACTTGCTGACACAGGCAGGCCATAGTACACACAAGAATATGAAGGCATGCTGGCACGCATAGCCCACAGTGCACACAAGAATGTGAAGACATGCTGACAAACACAGCCCACAGTACACACAAGAATGTGAAGAGATGGTGACATGCACGCTGAAGTATGCACATTCTTAGCACATATCATGGCACATCAAGCATAAAGAGTTGGGGTACTGGGTACCACATGCAAGAAAATTTCATGACCACTTTGCCTAAAGAAACAATAATTATTCTCAAGAGGAAGAGCATGTTTTGCAGGGACTCAGCAGTCAAAGAACTAAATAAAACAAAGTTATCTAAACCTATTTTTATAATAGGTCTATTCTGAAAGAAATTGAGCCTGTATGTTAGACAAGCACAGGCTGACCCACGTGTCTGTAGAATTCCCTTATTTCCCACTCTGTTCAACAACAGCCTTCTTCTAAGCACCCAAGGCATTTCCACTTCATCCAACAATTTCTTAGGCTCTTCAATGTTTTATCATCACAGTTTCATTAGGAAGGCTGCTTCAAGCATTAACCACTTCTTCCTGAAAGAGAAAATTAAACATCCTTGACTTCTGGCACAGATGAAGCACTGAACAGTCTGATTTTTACTCCAACTTCTTTGTTACTACAGATTAATCATAAAGCCCTAGCCAGGGTTTATTGGGCAAATTCAAACTATTTTAGAGCGGCAGTGTAAATATAGAGCACTAGACCCAAGTGATGTCACCCAAAGGAATATCATCCAAGACGATGAATAGATGCAGCAGCAGGAAATGAACACATGGATTGTCGTCACCTCACTCCAGGACAGCTTCAGTATGGCAAGAAGCCAGTCATTTAGTGAAGTGACTTCTCAGGACTCTCCAACAATCATGAATGTCTTCCTAGAAATAAATAGGGCAGAACTCAAGTCTAGCCAAGCAACTTTACAATCAATACATCGACTGACCTGATGGCAGGATCTCCAAAGCAGAAGAGGCACTCACCATGCACTCCGATCACCTTGTGGAGGTGGATAAAGATCTTGCTGTTAAACAACACTGAATGGCAGAAGTGGAGGATAGACTTATTTTATTTTGAATTTATTAACCCAGGTAGAGCACTGATCCCACTGGACGCATTTCAGTCTCAGCTCAGGGAAAACGTAACAGATTCATGACATTATATACAAAATGCAATATATACAAACTGATCATTATGGTTGACTTGAGGGTATAAAGGCAATAGACTTGCACAGCTGGAGAACGGAATAGTGGATACAGAGGAGAAAAAAATCTCCATTTTTCAGGTATAACCGAAGGCCAGGAAAAGCAAGAGTGCCTGGGCTTTATCTGCTCAATCGTAGGGGTAAGAACTGGCATTCTCCCAGAGGACGTGCATCTACAGCATCCTCAGAGTAGTTTTCTCTCCCAAAGAAATGTGAGCGAAGATGCTCCAGTCAGCTGTAGTGCAACTGATCTCTGTTACCAGTAGAGAGAGAATTCTGGGCTGCATTGTGGGTGCAGCTTACAGATGAGGGTCTTCTCTAGCACAACTATACGGCTGAGATGAAGAAAAGAAGAGCTGCATTTGGCGCGATCATTCGCGTGTGCGGGCAAAGCACATAGAGATTTAAGCTTCTATGCCCAACTACAGTCGGAGGAGCTCTGCCGACTGAAGTGGGAACACATTTCCCAGCAGCAGAAGTGAAAAGATTAAAGCTGTGCAGAGCCTAGAAATGTAGTCGGGGGACGCCTCCTGTCATAGCTTCACAGCATGTAGTCGGGGGACGCCTCCTGTCACAGCTACATAGCATGTAGTCGGGGGACGCCTCCTGTCACAGCTACACAGCATGTAGTCGGGGGAAGTCTCCTGTCGCAGCTTCACAGCATGTAGTCGAGGGACACCTCCTGTCACAGCTTCACAGCATGTAGTCGGGGGACACCTCCTGTCACAGCTTCACAGCATGTAGTCGGGGGACGTCTCCTGTCACAGCTTCACAGCATGTAGTCGGGGGACGTCTCCTGTCGCAGCTTCACAGCATGTAGTCGGGGGACGCCTCCTATCACAGCTTCACAGCATGTAGTCGGGGACGCCTCCTGTCACAGCTTCACAGCATGTAGTCGGGGGACGCCTCCTGTCACAGCTTCACAGCATGTAGTCGGGGGACGCCTCCTGTCACAGCTTCACAGCATGTAGTCGGGGGGCGTCTCCTGTCACAGCTTCACAGCATGTAGTCGGGGGGCGTCTCCTGTCACAGCTTCACAGCATGTAGTCGGGGGAACGTCTCCTGTCACAGCTTCACAGCATGTAGTCGGGGGACGTCTCCTGTCACAGCTTCACAGCATGTAGTCGGGGGACGTCTCCTGTCACAGCTTCACAGCATGTAGTCGGGGGACGTCTCCTGTCACAGCTTCACAGCATGTAGTCGGGGGACGTCTCCTGTCACAGCTTCACAGCATGTAGTCGGGGGACGTCTCCTGTCACAGCTTCACAGCATGTAGTCGGGGGACGTCTCCTGTCACAGCTTCACAGCATGTAGTCGGGGGACGCTTCCTGTCACAGCTTCACAGCATGTAGTCGGGGGATGCCTCCTGTCACAGCTTCACAGTATGTAGTCGGGGGACGCCTCCTGTCACAGCTTCACAGCATGTAGTCGGGGGACGCCTCCTGTCACAGCTTCACAGCATGTAGTCGGGGGACGTCTCCTGTCACAGCTTCACAGCATGTAGTCGGGGGACGTCTCCTGTCACAGCTTCACAGCATGTAGTCGGGGGACGTCTCCTGTCACAGCTTCACAGCATGTAGTCGGGGGACGTCTCCTGTCACAGCATGTAGTCGGGGGACGTCTCCTGTCACAGCTTCACAGCATGTAGTCGGGGGACACCTCCTGTCACAGCTTCACAGCATGTAGTCGGGGGACACCTCCTGCCACAGCTTCACAGCATGTAGTCGGGGGACGTCTCCTGCCACAGCTTCACAGCATGTAGTCGGGGGACGTCTCCTGCCACAGCTTCACAGCATGTAGTCAGGGGACATCTCCTGTCACAGCTTCACAGCATGTAGTCGAGGGACGTCTCCTGTCACAGCTTCACAGCATGTAGTCGGGGAGCGTCTCCTGTCACAGCTTCACAGCACAATGAAAATCGGGGATTATCTTTGCCAAAGTCAGCAGAGCAGTTCCCCTCTTTCATAAGAGGATGAGGAGAAAAGAAAAGCCGTGGCAGAGGGAGCCAAAGAAGCAGTGAAGTGGTACGAGACAGCATGCAGATAACAGCCTTTTATACAGCATACCACCAAATGACTGCTTCACACATGAACTTTAATTTGACAAGTTACTGTCATTAATGCATTAACTGTTTTTTTTTTTTTTAAATAGAATAATTTTGGTGAGTCTCTAACTTTAATTTCTTGACAGCTCAAGCCTGGCTATTTATTGGTTGCATACTCTGTCTCTCCCCTTGGTTAAGGGGGAAGGCTAAGAAAAAGACAGTTTGACATTTGATTGACAATGAGCAGTGAGACACAGATGATGGTCAGCATCTGGGATAAACAGGCAGCTTTTATCCAGGTGACGGTTCTGACCTGGATATCCAAGTAGTGCTGGCACTGTTCTTATACACCAATAAACCCTGACTGGTGTAAATGTTAACTAGATATTGGAGTAACGCTGGCACTGTTCTTATACGCTATAAAACCCTGACTCATGCAATTGTTAACTAGATATCTAAGTAGCGCTAATATTGTTCTTATACATTATAAAACCCTGACTGGTGTAATCTTTTGGAATTACAAACATGGAAGCAGGGGGACTGGGTGTGTACCACTCACTGAACACTCGTTGCTAGGAATGTTTCCGTCTATTCTGTTTATATATAAGGGGAAGGACGGTACTGGTGTTGGGTGTGACCCTTTTTATTCACACGACATGAAAGCCTCTTCGTTGATCCCTCCTGATAGAGGTAATTTAGATACTCCCTGGAAGGGCAGATGCACAATAACGAAGTTTGAAGTTTAATCTACAATTCTCATATCGTAGGGGGAAATGTATTAAAGATTTTCTAGTTAAGAGCAGGTTTTGTATACCCCCACTTGTATTATATAAAAATCCTAGTAAGCAAGGCACATTTGGTTGTGGTAAATGCAAAGCTTGTAAATTTATTATACCAACATTTGATGTTATTAATAATATTAAATTTAATGTTAAAAAGATGTACAGCTGCAACACAATAGGTGTGATTTACTGTTTGCAATGTCCATGTAAGAAGTTTTATATTGGAGAAACCAAGAGGGCGTTCAAACTAAGACTCTTAGAACATATTAGAAATATTGATAATTGTAAAGAAGATAGCCCTGTAGCACTACATTTCTCCCAGTTTCATGGGGGAAGTAGTAATTTTCTTAAAGCGACTATATTAGAGCAAATTTATATACCCACAAACTGCTTTATGGATGTTAAATCTGTTTTAGTGCAAAAAGAAGCATTGTATATTTTAAAGTTCAAAACAATGTCTCCATGTGGCTTAAATGAAGAATTTAATTGGAAAGCCATAATTAGCTAATTGACAAATGCTGAATGGTTAATTAACAGTTGCATTTTGTATATATATGCTGTACTTTTTTATATGTGTTATACTCCTTGAAGGCTTTTGGCCGAGACGTCAGAGAGAGAAGCTTTTTTCAGTTTTAATAAAATATCGAAGTGGATTTTGTGGTGTTGTTTTTCTACAGATGCACAATAACGCCTGTAAATAATTTTTGTTAAGAGAATGTTTGGTTTAATTTTTTACATGTTTTTTTTTCAGCCAACAGTCCTGGGGTAGTCAAGCTAAGATGAGTAATCTCAGTGGAACCACTGGACAGGGAACCCATCCATGTTGCAGAAGAGCACTGCAATACAACAGTACTGTGCATGTGGGGGTTGTCAGCTATGTGGAAAGGGGGGAGGGTAAAGAAGGATTTCTATCTCCAGTGTTATATGTCACTCTATATTAATTGGTTGAATGACCCAATCAAAAAATCAAAATGTAGGATTTATTTGTAAATGTTGGGACAGAAGCTTGTCTGCCTTTAGGAGACTGACCTTTCTCTGGAGGAGTACAGGAAGTTAAATGGAGGGGGCTATCAGTTATTAGGTTATTCTTTTTATCCTGTGGGTAAAATAAGAGGGATGGTAGTACTGATAAAGAGTTTAGTCTGAACAGTTTCAACAAATAATTGACTCTTTAGGTAGATATGTTTCTTTTAAGGACAAGTTAAATTGGAAAAGGATCACACTAGTGAATGTTTAGCTACCACCTGGTATAGTGCAAAAGTAATTGTACATATGGTACAGGAGTCGGTTTTCTTTCAAGATGGCCTTGTGATTTGTTATGTTGACTGGAATACACAATTTAAGTACGCAGACATGCAAAAAGGCCACGAAAACACGTTTATGTTGCCTTCATCTGATTTGCTTATCAACTGATATTGCAAATGGGGATGATAAACACTTCTAAACAACCAATGGGGAAAGAGTCAATTTACTTGTTTCTTGACAAGATTTACTTCATATTCTCGCATAAAAAAAATACTAGTACTTAAGAGAAAGGGGGATTTGGGGGAACATCTGCAGATTCTACAGATATTTTTGTCAATGGCCCATTAGTATTAACCTGGAGGGGAGGGACCCATACACATCAATTATTTTAGGCAGTAAAATTTTTATACTGCAAAGGTCCACACTTCAGTGATTCTGTGAGGCATGCCTTTTAAAGTTGAGAGGGTGTCAGAATTAACAGCAATTCCTCTCTTTCATTGTAATAGCAAAGTCTCAAAAGGGAGTTGAAGGAAGTAATTTAACCCTTTGAGCGAGATGCTTGACTCAGGTATAATTATCGGCCAGCAGGCCCTATTATCTGCTCAGACGGATATCTGCTCAGACGAAGGACATGTTATATAATTATCGGCCAGCAGGCCCTATTATCTACTCAGGAGGAGGACATGTCATATAATTATCGGCCAGCTGGATCTATTATCTGCTCAGTGGGTGGACATGTCACAGAATGTTGCAATACTCAGCTTACTCAAAACTGCACAGGAAGGATGGATACATTCTTACTCAGTAGACTAGATTATGATCCAAAAACATCTAAGTCACAGAAATATGACAGTCAGAATTATCTGCAGACTTAGGAGATTCCTCCACAGGGAGACAGCTGGCTCTCTGAATCAGATGCTAGAAGTTTTGAAATCTTCTTATACAGGATTATATAAGCAAAACCACCAGGATCAGGATTTAGAACAACAGATAGTGGAATTCCTAAGCAAGCTTAATTTGCCTGTTTTATCCCCTGATCAGAAGATGGGATTGACTGTACCAATTAATAGGGAAGGGGTTCTACCACCACCGAAGTAATGGGGGGAAAAAAAAAAGGATAACACCGGGGTTAGATGGCATCCGACTGGAGATGTTTCATTTGGAGAGGTAGGTATTTGTGGATAACTTTTTGGTTTTGGTTAATCACATTTTGAAGAATAATGACCCTACCCCCTATGAGAAATCTGTGGTGATGTCCATGTTGCTGAAACCTGGCAAGGATCCCCTGTAACCCGCATCATATAGACCAATCTCAGTATTTAATTATGACTGTAAGATTTTATTCTGGCTAAGTGACTTTCTAATGCACTTCTAACCTTGATCCATCAGGATTAATCTGGTTTTGTTTCAGGTCAGACTACGTTTGATAATTTAACTAGAGTATTCTTACCCTACAGGAGGCAAAACAGTAACTACTATTTGTGAGCTATGATGCCAAGTAGGACTTTGACTGTGGGTCTTGGTTGTTTCTGAATACGAAGCAAGAGGTTATGGGATTCCTCGCATGGTTTACTGCACTTTTAAGTAGTCTATATTGTCTTTGGTTTACGTCAAGACAGGTCTAGGATTATCCAGACCAATCCTCTATTCCTCTTGCTGTCTGCATTATACATTGCACCACTGGGAGAGTTCTATAGGACATTTGCTACTAGAGGTGTATGTGTTAATGGCCAACAAATCATGGTTGCATTATATGCTGATGATTTGTTAGTTTGTTTGACAAGGACTAAGGAGAATCTTCCTGTAGTGCTGAAAGATATACAGCAGTTTGGTTATTTCTTGGGATACAAAATTTATGCTAATAAGACAAATATTGTCAAGGTCACATAGGCTCTTATGGAGTTGTTGACAACCAAGTTTATCTTTATAGTAGCAGCTGATGGTATTACACACTCATGCATACACTTAAGCAAGACAGTGGCAAAATAATTTGAAATATCCTATGAAACAACTTTAATTAAGACTAAGGAATTTCTGGCAAAATGGAAGAGGTTATATTTAGCTACACCTCAATGAGTGCAGGCTGCCTCCAAGTTTGTTCTTCCACAAGGGATCCATTTATCATTGCCCCTAACTTCTTCCAACATTTGAAGTGAATAGTAAAGTATTTACGGGATGGGCAGAAACCTAGACCGTCATGGGACATGATTTCATTGCCAACTGTGGTGGATTGAGAGTTCCCAAGTTCCCAACTTACATACCACCTTTCATCTCCATACAACAGAATCTCACTACAATAACCACATCTCTCCTAACCTCTACCCCCTCTGCAACAACCTATGTTTCCACTATAAAATTATCCTTCCTCATAAAGTCATCACACCCTCCCTATTCTTCATATCCCCCTCTAATCCTTCCACCCACTCTATTCAAACTAAACAACCCAAATACCTCTTCTTACTAATCAAACTTCTAACTTCACTACTTTTATCTGGTGATATACACCCTAACCCAGGTCCAAACCACTCCTCAAATTATAAATCCATCCTATTCACTTCTCTTAATGCACAAAGCGTAGCAAACAAAATCCCTAACCTTCATGCATGGATAGTCCATAACAAACCTGACATCTTAGCCATTTCTGAAACCTGGCTAAAACCCCACATTAAGGATGCCGAGATATTACCACCAAACTACTCAATCATTAGATCAGACAGACCCTACAAAAAGGGTGGTGGAGTAGCTCTACTCTATGCATCCTCCCTATGCCTAACACCCTACAACAAAACCATTCCCCAGTTTTCTAATGCAGAACTACTGCTAGCTCATCTCCAACTAAATACACACAAATCCATTTCTATAGCCTCTCTACATTCCCCCTGGAGATAATATCCCAATACTTGAAAACATCCTCTCCTGGCTATCAAGTAACATTAATAATGAAACTATAATCATGGGAGATACCAACATTAATTGGTCCTCCATACAGTCACCTACACACCCCCTCAACATCAACCTTTTCAAATACTCTCAATTAATCAACACAATAACTAGGCCATCCAAGGACTTCTCAAGGGCCAACATCTTAGACTGGATTCTAGTCTCCCATCCCCATAACTACCCTGACAGTGGAACCCTTCCTGACCCCCTCAGTGATCATCTTCCCATCTTCACTACACGTCTTCCAATTCCCCTACAAGTTACTCACAATTACATAACTACCAGATTCCATAAAAACTTCAACCCTGAAGCTTTTTCCAGTAACCTTAAATCTATTAATTGGACTCCCTTAAAAACCCTACCACTCGAAAATGCAGTATCCCACTTTAACACTACCTTCCTAAACATCCTAAATAATCATGCTCCCCTAATAACCAAAATAATAAAAAGAAAAGCAGCCCCCTGGCTAACAAAAGATACAATTACTTCCATGCGACTCAGAGACAAAACATGGACACAATACAAGAAAAACAAATCTACATCAAACCTCAATCAATACAAAACTATACGTAACTCAGTGAAAAAACTTATCTCAATAGACCGGCAAAATTACTTTATCCACCTTCAAAACAATCATAAAACTAACCCACGAAAATTCTGGGCAAGTATAAATTCACTCTTAAAACCTGGTACTATAGAAAACCCAAACCCCAGCCCAGACTCACAAGACATAGATCTTGCTACCCAATTCAATTGTTTCTTCATAGACTCTATTTCTAAACTTACTTCCTCTTTTACACACAACAATTCACCTAATACCTCCTCTTCTGCCAACCAACATCCCCCTCCTACTCCTTTGTCTCATTCACCCTCACCTCAATCTCCCCCTCCTACTCCTTCGTCCCATTCATCCCCACCTCAATTACACCCTTTTTCAATTAAACCTACTCCTACTTCTACCATAAGAAAACTCCTACAGAAATTAAAACCAGGCACCAATGCCCCTGACAACATTCCCTCATACTATCTCAGTATAGCTGCTGATGCCATTGCCCTCCCTAACAGCATCCTCATCAATCGCTCTATCCAAGAAGGTCTTGTTCCCGAATCCTGGAAGAAAGCCTATATTATTCCTCTACACAAAGGTGGAAATAATACTAACATCTCCAATTTTCGTCCTATAGCCATCCTCTCTCCCATTTCTAAAGTCCTGGAGAAATGTATCCACCTTCAACTCCTTCTCCACCTCTTGGACAACAATCAACTAACCCCCACCCAACACGGATTCAGACCCCATCATAGTACTATGACAGCCCTTCTATCTTTCCTCGAAACTGTTAACAAAGCTAAGGATTCTGGACTCATTGTATCTACCACTCTTCTTGATCTTTCCAAGGCCTTTGATACTATATCCCATAACCTACTTCTTACTAAGCTATCTAATCTAAACCTTTCTCTCACTTCACTCCACTGGTTTAACAGCTCTCTCTCCAACAGAAAACAAGCAGTCAAATGGAAAAAAGCCACTTCCTCCTTTCTAAATACCCCTACAGGTGTCCCACAAGGCTCCATCCTGGGCCCCCTTCTCTTCAATATTTTCATTAATGACTTTTACCACGCTATCCCTCAAGCTAATATTATTCAATATGCAGATGATTCCACAATCATCTGCACTGCCTCATCCATACCAACTCTACTAAAGCTTACCCAGGATGCCTTCTCCACCACTGAAAATTGGATGAAAGACAACCATCTAGCCCTTAATGCTACTAAAACCAAACTCATGATATTTACTCCTTCAAAAATACTAACATCGATCTTAAATCATTCTCCATCTACAGCCATAATAACATTCCCCTTGAGCTTGTATCAGAAACCAAACTATTAGGAGTCCAAATCGATGACCAGTTTAAATTCCACTCCCATCTGCTAAAAAACATAAAAAAACACACCAAAAACTTGGAATGCTCTACCGTCATAATCGCTTTCTCAGCCCAGCTACCAAGATTACACTCTCAACTACATTTCTCTTGCCCTCCCTTCTCTATGGAGCACCCCTTCTTACTAACCTCCAATCTTCCCTCAAAACCAAACTATCCTCTTGTTACAACAAAATTGCCAAATTTGCCACTTCTAACAAATCATCTACACACCACTGTGAACCACTCCACAAACTAAAATGGTTAGAACTACCCAACTACCTCTCATATACCCAACTCACATATGCTCACAAACTGATTTTCCAGCCATCCCTCTGCCCCTCACTCTCTTCTACCTTTAAAATGCACCACACACAAAGACAGCTAAGATCAAACAATCAAAACCTCATAGAAATACATAGACCCCACCACCCTCCTGGACAAAACCTCCTGTCCTTCTCTCTAGCACGCTCATGGAACTCCCTTCCTCCCTCTATTCGTACCATCACAAGCCTCCCATCCTTCAAAGAATCACTCCACTCTTATCTATCCTCCACATGGCAATGCTCCTGCTCTCACGCTTCATAATCTACTATTTCATCTAGTAACTCTTTCAGCTCTGACTAAACGAACACCAGGCAGCATTACCCTTGGCCTACCTGTATACTACGCTAACTCTCTCTCTCTATATAAATATATAAAAAAAAAAAAAATTTGTTTTTATAAATTTGATGTAACTCTTATTGCCTTGTTTCAGCTGTTCTCTGCACGTTTTATTACGTAAATTGTACTATGTTTTACCCCATAAAATGTATATGTATTTCCTCTGTACTTGGTACTTTTCTCATGTTGAACCCCATGTAATGTCTATGTATATCCTCATTCTCTGTTAATATGTATGTGGAGCTTTTCTCCCTAGGACTCCATTGAAAACGGGTTCTTGAGCCCAATGGACTATCCTGGTTAAACAAATGCAAATAAATAAATAAATAAAGTTGTTATTGTATCTGAGCTGTATGTCTTAGAATGCTACTTTATTTCCTGCTGAATAATGTGGATTGTCCCAGGAAATTAATCTTAAAAGCACAGCTAGTAGGGCTTGTATGAAATGTTAGAAAAAAATTATGTACTCACCATATCATTCCATCTGTGTTGTCCGTTTTCATTCTTCCTCAGCTAATGGGTTTGGATCACACTCAGCCATTACACTAGCTGGTGGCCACCAAAAAACTCTCAAGCTCCTTCCCTGCCCATAATGCACCAACCCCTAACATCTTTCAGATCTTGTTTGCTGCTTGACAGGAAGATTATTATAATATGCCATAAATGGAGCTCAACACAAACAACAGTCGTGACGCTGAAGCCTCTCGTTCCTCCACAAGTCAGCCATTAAAATGGTGGGGGTTGGTGGGTGGGAAGTTGAGGAAGAATGAAAATGGATAACATAGACAGAACGTTATGGTGAGTACATAACTTCTTTACCTAATGTCTATTTTCATTCATTCCTCACCTAATGGGACAGAGTCCCCAGTTATGTAAAATCCTGGGTGGACTTTAAGGAAGGACATTCCTGAGTATGCTTGAGCCAAAGGCTGCTTTTTCCCTGTACTTTGTAATGAGTGATAAAGGTATGAGGATTTGACCAAGTTGCAGCCACAGATATATTGTCCATGGAAGCTCTAGACTGGAACACAGAAGAAGTTGCCATGGATCTGGTTGAATCAGCTTTTAAAGGTTTTGGTATGGGGGCATTCAACTTGTTATAGACAAATGAAATGCAATCTGTCAAGTTACTTTTGTAACTGATTTGCCCAATTTAGTATAGCAAAGGAGATAAACAAGAAAAAGTACAGTGGAAAGGCACTCTAAAATCCCCAAGAAAACAGTCAAAAAGTGCCTGTAGTGTAGAGTAAAACACCAAGGTAGTTTTCCAAGCTGAATTTTATTCCAAATGCATACGAAACTTCACAGGTAAAAAGCACACATAAACGCCTTTGCAGTACACGCGTTTTCGTCTCCGTAATCAGACTTCCTCAGATGACCAATGTTAAGTTTTAGAGCAGTCCTTGGTCAATTCTGATTGTTTCTTAAACACAAACTTGTCTTTACTTTGGCTCATTAGCAGCAGTACAAAGAACTGCCTGCTCACACCCTTGTTCAGGAGAAAGGAGATAAACAGCTGATCTGGCTTTTTAATTTCTTTTGTTCTGTGTAGGTAGAAACATAATTGTCTGTGGACATCCAGTAAGTGCAGCATATATTTGCCTTTTGTAAATTTTGGAAAGAACACTGACAGGTTAATGGAATGGTTGATGTTGGATTCTGACACCACCTTAGGAAGGAAGGAAGGATGCGTTGGTACGTAAAGTGACCCTATCCTTATGAAAAATCAATGAAAACAAACAGGCTCAGGAAAAACCAAGGAAAGCAGTGCAACGAAATGCTGTAAGGTCTTCTTAATGCAAGATTTTATTTAAAGGTTATTTTAAATAAAATCTTGCGTTAAGAAGACCTTACAGCATTTCGTTGCACTGCTTTCCTTGGTTTTTCCTGAGTCTGTTTGTTTTCATTGGTTTTCTTTTCTGCTTACCAGCTTATGAAAAATCAAATATGGAGGCTTAAAAGACAATGCTTGAAGTTCTGAAAGTCTTTAAGCAGAGGTAATTGCAACTAAAAAGACAAGCTTTCCAGGTCAGGAATTTAAGATCACATTTAGCTGCTGATTCAAAGGGAGAATGAATCAAGGCTTGCAGTACAGATTTAAATCCCAAGGTGGAGTGGGGTCATTATAAGGGGGGTCTTAGCTGGAAAGCACCTCTCAAAAAGGCTTTGCACAGCTTAGAAGAAGGCAGCAAAGAATTTTGAAATTCAACTTGAAAATTAGAGATTGCTGCTAGTTGGACCTTTATAGTTGATGAGCTAGCACCTTCATTAAATAGATTCACCAAAAATTCCAGAACAGATTGAACTGGAGCTGAGAAGGGATCAATCTGATTTTGCTCTGCCCAACAAACAAACCTTTTCTATTTACTCTTGTAAAGCTTCCTAGTAAAAGATTTGGAAAGTAAAAGTATGGAATGGACAAGGGAAGACAGAACTGGTTGTCTGGCTATTAAAGGAAATGCAGAAACCATGCTGTTAGTTTAAGGTTTGACATATCTGGGTGAACTTGCTTGTCAGGTGGGACAGTAGGCTTGAAATTTTATCCAGAATCCAAGGTGGATAATGTAGGTAACGCCAAAGGAAGGAAAATCAAATCTGATGAGGCAGGTAAGACGCAATGAGGATGACTTTGCTCTTCAACGATTTCTGCAATAATTTGGGAATTGGGGGGGGAGGGTCGGAGGGTAAGCATACAAAAGACTGGGGGCCAATCATGGAGTTGAGCTTCCTGTGGTGATTCTCAGGCGAGGAGATTAGAGCAAAAAAAAGCTGCTGCACTTGTTTAGGTGAGAGGCATAAAGATTCCAAGCAAGGCTGGCCTCACTGACTGAAAATCATATCCATCACTTTGTTGTTGAGGACCACTCATGAGGTAGTAAGAATGGACATGTTCAATTTGTTTGCTATCACTTTGGACTTCCCTATAATATGCATTACTATTAGAAAGCAGTTGGAAGATATCACCCATTAACGCACTCTGAGGGCTTCTCGACACAGGGTATAAGATCTGGTTCCCACTTCTTTTTGATGTACCAAATTTCTGACATGTCTGTCTGGACTGCAACTAATCCAAGAGGAAGAGAATCTTGGAATGCCTGCAATGCCAAAAGCACTGCTCTCATCTCCAGAACACTGATATGTGAGTTGGCCTCTACGAGGGACTAAGTGCCTTGGACGGTTTTACCAAGAAAATGTCCCACACTCAATATGGGAAGGATCCGTGGTCACTATGGCCTTGGGCAGAGGTGGTTGAAAGGATGGCCTTGTAATACCTATTGTGACTGCATCCACCAGGACAGGTATCTTCTGCATACCCGAGTTATCATTATCTTTGCTGATTTCGGTTGAGACAGCATTGACCATTATGTTGAAAGTATCCACTGTAGAATTCCCATGTGGAATGTTGCATTGTGTTTGTAGCATCCATTGTAGAATTCCCATGTGGAATATCGCATTGTGTTTATAGCACTGATTGTAGAATTCCCATGTGGAATCTTGCATTGTGTTTGCAGCATCCATTGCAGAATTCTCATGTAGAATCTTGCATTGTGTTTGTAGCATCCATTGTAGAATGCTCTTGTGGAATCGTGCATTGCGTTTGTAGCATACATTGTAGAATGCTCATGTGGAATCTTGCATTGCGTTTGTAGCATCCATTGCAGAATTCTCATGTGGAATCTTGCATTGTGTTTGTAGCATCCATTGTAGAATGCTCTTGAGGAATCTTGCATTGCGTTTGTAGCATACATTGTAGAATGCTCATGTGGAATCTTGCATTGCGTTTGTAGCATCCATTGCAGAATTCTCATGTGGAATCTTGCATTGTGTTTGTAGCATCCATTGTAGAATGCTCTTGTGGAATCTTGCATTGCGTTTGTAGCATACATTGTAGAATGTTCTTGTGGAATCTTGCATTGAGTTTGTAGCATACATTGTAGAATGCTCATGTGGAATCTTGCATTACGTTTGTAGCATCCATTGCAGAATTCTCATGTGGAATCTTGCATGGTGTTTGAAGCATACATTGTAGAATGCTCTTGTGGAATCTTGCATTGCGTTTGTAGCATACATTGTAGAATGCTCATGTGGAATCTTGCATTGCGTTTGTAGCATACATTGTAGAATGCTCATGTGGAATCTTGCATTATGTTTGTAGCATCCATTGCAGAATTCTCATGTGGAATCTTGCATTGTGTTTGTAGCATCCATTGTAGAATGCTCATGTGGAATCTTGCATTGCGTTGCTAGCATCCACTGTAAAATTCTCATGTGGAATCGTGCATTGTGTTTGTAGCAACCATTGTAGAATGCTCATGTGGAATCTTGCACTGTGTTTGTAGCATCCATTGTAGAATGCTCATGTGGAATCTCGCATTGTGTTAATAGCATCTATTGTAGAATGCTCATGTGGAATCTTGCAATGTATTGCTAGTATCAATTGTAGAATGCTCATGTGGAATATTGCATTGTGTTGCTAACATGCATTGTAGAATGCTCATGTGGAATCTTGCATTGTTTTTGTAGCAACCATTGTAGAATGCTCATGTGGAATCTTGCACTGTGTTTGTAGCATCCATTGCAGAATGCTCATGTGGAAGCTGGCATTGTGTTTGTAGCATACATTGTAGAAAGTTCATGTGGAATCTTGCATTGTGTTTGTAGCATCCATTGTAGAATTCTCATGTGGAATCTTGCATTGTGTTTGTAGCATCCATTGTAGAATTCTCATGTGGAATCTTGCATTGTGTTGCTAACATCCATTGCAGAATGCTCATGTGGAATCGTGCATTGTGCTGCTAGCATCCATTGTAGATTGCTCATGTGGAATCTTGCATTCTGCTGCTAGCATCCATTATAGATTGCTCATCTGGAATCTTGCATTGTGCTGCTAGCATCCATTGTAGAATGCTCATGTGGAATCTTGCATTGTGTTGCTAGTATCCACTGTAGGATGCTCATGTGGAATCTTGCATTATGTTGCTAGCATACATTGTAGAATGCCCATGTGGAATCTTGCATTGTGCTTGTAGCACCGATTGTAGAATGCTCATGTGGAATCTTGCATTGTGTTAATAGCATCCATGATAGAGTGTTCATGTGGAATCTTGCAATGTATTGCTAGCATCAATTGAAGAATGCTGATGTGGAATTTTGCAATGTGTTGCTAGTATCCATTGTAAAATTATTATGTGGAATCTTGCATTGTGTGCTGCTAGCATCAATTGTAGAATGCTCATGTGAAATCTTGCATTGTGTTTGTAGCATCCGTTGTAGAATTCTCATGTGGAATTTTGCATTGTGTTTGTAGCATCCACTGTAGAAAGCTCATGTGGAATCTTGCATTGTATTGCTAGATTCCACTGGAGAATTCTCATGTGGAATCTTGCATTGTGGTTGTAGCATCCAGTAGAATGCTCATGTGGAATCTTGCACTGTGTTGCTAGCATCCACTGTAGAATGCTCATGGGGAATTTTGCATTGTGTTGCTAGCATCCACTGTAGAATTCTCAAGTGGAATCTTGCATTGTGTTTGTAGCATTCGTTGTAGAATGCTGTTGTGGAATCTTGCATTGTGCTGCTAGCATCCACTGTAGAATTATCATGCGGAATCTTGCATCGTGTTGCTAGCATCCATTGTAGAATGCTCATGTGGAATCTGGCATTGTGTTGCTAGCATTCATTGTAGAATTCTCACGTGGAATCTTGCATTGTGTTTCTAGCATCAATTGTAGAATGCTCATGAGGAATCTTGCATTGTGTTTGTAGCATCAATTGTAGAATGCTCATGTGGAATCTTGCATTGTGTTCTTAGCATCCATTGTAGAATTCTCATGTGGAATCTTGCACTGTATTGCTAGCATCCATTGTAGAATGCTCATGTGGACTTGTGCATTGTGCTGCTAGCATCCACTGTAGAATGCTCATGTGGAATCTTGCATTGTGTTGCTAGCATACATTGTAGAATGTGCATGTGGAATCTTGCATTGTGCTTGTAGCATCCATTGTAGAATGCACATGTGGAATCTTGCATTGTGCTTGTAGCATCCATTGTAGAATACTCATGTGGAATCTTGCATTGTGTTAATAGCATCCATTGGAGAATGCTCATGTGGAATCTTGCAATGCATTGCTAACATTAATTGCATAATGCTCATGTGGAATCTTGCACTATGTTGCTAGCATCCATTGTAAAATTATTATGTGGAATCTTGCATTGTGCTGCTAGCATACATTGTAGAATGCTCATGTGGAATCTTGCATTGCGTTTGTAGCATCCATTGTAGAATTCTCATGTGGAATCTTGCATTGTGTTTGTAGTATCCACTGTAGAATGCTCATGAGGAATCTTGCATTGTGTTGCTAGATTCCATTGGAGCAGTCTCATGTGGAATCTTGCATTGTGTTTGTAGCATCCATTGTAGAATGCTCATGTGGAATCTTGCACCGTGTTGCTAGCATCCATTGTAAAATTATGTGGAATCTTGCATTGTGTTGCTAGCATCCATTGTAGAATGCTCATGTGGAATTTTGCATTGTGTTGCTAGCATCCAGTGTAGAATTCTCAAGTGGAATCTTGCATTGTGTTTGTAGAATCCGTTGTAGAATGCTCATGTGGAATCTTGCATTGTCCTGCTAGCATCCACTGTAGAATTATCATGTGGAATCTTGCATTGTGTTGCTAATATCCATTGTAGCAAAGAAAACAAATTGAGAAAACTGACTGAAGGTCCACAGAGTACAAAAAAATCTTTAGCGAACAAACCAATGTAGACCACCACAATCCTTAGATAAAACACTAATTTAATATGACAAGGCAAAATTCAACAAGCAGTTTTTAACACAGATAAGCACTTTCGGGCTCTGCCCTTCTTCAGATGAAATAAAAACAATCTTAGTCACATTTAAATACCTAATTCAAAACAGTTTCCAACCAATCAAAATGTATACTGCACCCTCCTATCTTTAAGGGCGGGTTTCATAGGAACAAATTCATTTAGTCCTGGTGTCCTATGAGCTAAAAGCTCAATTATCCACTTTGCTTCTTCTCTCTCAGTGGCATCTACTAGGCTACCCTTTCTTATACTAGGAAATACATTTGCAATAGCTCTAAATCTAAACTGATGGTCATTATTTACTTCTATATGTTTATAAAGTGCATTGTGCATATTTCTAGTTGCAGAATTCTAACTTTAAACATATTATTTGTTTTTCCCACGTAAAATGCTTTGCATTGCTGACACTCAGCTAAATAAATTATATTCTTTGTTCTACAATTGGCTTTTGCTTTAAAATGAAATAATTTCCCTGTTACTGGATGCTTAAAAACAATATCTTTATTAATACTGTGACATGCTTTGCATAGCCCACATGGTTTTGTACCTACTTGACAAATGGAACTTTTCTTGTGGTTACTCTTTTCTTGTGTTAAAATGTCTTTCAGATTATTATTTCTTCTAAATCCAAATTTGGGTTCTATCCCTACTATTTCTTTTATTTTAGCATCAGATAAAAGTATATGCCAATTTTTCTTAATAATGTCACATACACCATGTATATTACTACTATACGTGAATGTCATTCTATTAAATGCAAATTTATGGCCATGTTGCTCTTCTGATGAAATTGTCTTTAATGAAGATACCGATTTTCTATGTATATTACCCTGACTTAATTCACTTACTATCAACCTCTCATTATAACCTCTATTTTTAAAAATATGTTCCATATTCATCAATTCTTCCTCAAAATCACTATCTTTAGTACAAAGCCTTGAGGCCTACATTGTAGAATGTTCATGTGGAATCTGGTATTGTGTTTGTAGCATCAATTGTAGAATGCTCATGTGGAATATTGCATTGTGTTGTAAGCATCCATTGTAGAATGCTTATGTGGAATCTTGCGTTTTGTTGCTAGCATCCATTGTAGAATTCCTATGTGGAATCTTGCAATGTGTTGCTAGCATCCATTGTAGAATTCTCATGTGGAATCTTGCATTGTGCTTGTAGCATCCATTGTAGTATTCTCATATGGAATCTTGCATTGTGTTTATAGCATTCATTGTAGAATGCTCATGTGGAATCTTGCATTATGTTTGTTGCATCCATTGCAGAATGGTCATGTGAAATCCTGCATTGTGTTGCTAGCATTCACTGTAGAATGCTCATGTTGAATCCTGCATTTTCTTGCTAGCATCCATTGTGGAATTCTCATGTGGAATCTTGCATTGCATTTGTAGCATCCATCGTAGAATTCCCATGTGGAATCTTGCATTGTGTTGCTAGCATCCACTGTTGAATGCCCACGTGGAATCTTGCACTGTGTTTGTAGCATCCATTGTAGAATTCTCATTTGGAATCTTGCAATCTGTTACTAGCTCCCATTGTAGAATTCACATGTGGAATCTTGCATTGTGTTGCTAGCATCCATGGAAGAATGCTCATGTGAAAACTTGCATTGTGTTTGTAGTATCCATTGTATAATGCTCATGTGGAATCTTGCATTGCATTTGTAGCATTCATTGTAGAATGGTCATGTGGAATCTTGCATTGTGTTTCTAGCATCCACTGTAGAATTCCGATGTGGAATCTTGCATTGTGTTTGTAGCATCAATTGTAGAATGCTCATGTGGAATGTTGCATTGTGTTTGTAGCATCCATTGCAGAATGCTCATGTGGAATCTTGGATTGTGTTGCTAGCATCCATTGTAAAATTCTCATGTGGAATCTTGCACTGTTGTTGCTAGCATCCACTGTACAATACTAATGTGGAATCTTTCATTGTGTGGCTAGGACCCACTGTACAATACTAATGTGGAATCTTGCATTGTGTTGCTAGCATCTATTGTAGAACTGTCATGTGGAATCTTGCATTGTGTTTGTAGCATCCATTGTAGAATGGTCATGTGGAATTTTGCATTGTGTTGCTAGCATCCATTGTAGAATGGTCATGTGGAATCTTGCATTATGCTGCTAGCATCCATTACAGAATGCTCACGTGGAATCTTGCACTGTGTTGCCAGCATCAACTGCAGAATGCTCATGTGAAATCTTGCACTGTGGTGCTAGCATACACTGTAGAATGCTCATGTGGAATCTTGCATTGTGTTGCTAGCATCCATGCTAGAACGCTCATGTGAAATCTTGCATTGCGTGGACAGCATCCACTGAAGAATGCTCATGTGGAATCTTGCACTGTGTTTGTAGCATCCATTGTAGAATTCTCGTGTGAAATTTTGCATTGTATTGCTAGCATCCACTGAAGAATTCCCATGTGGAATCTTGCATTGTGTTGCTAGCATCCATTGTAGAATGCTCATGCGGAATCTTGCATTGTGTTGCTAGCATCCATTGTAGAATGCTCATGTGGAATCTTGCATTTTGTTGCTAGCATCCATTGTAGAATTCCTATGTGGAATCTTGCATTGTGTTTGTAGCATCTATTGTAGAATTCCCATGTGGAATCTTGCAATGTGTTGCTAGCATCAATTGTAGAATTCTCATGTGGAATCTTGCATTGTGCTTGTAGCATCCATTGTAGTATTCTCATGTGCAATCTTGCATTGTGTTTGTAGCATCTACTGTAAAATTCTCATGTGGAATCTTGCATTATGTTTGTAGCATCCATTGTAGAATGCTCATGTGGAATCTTGCATTATGTTTGTAGCATCCATTGCAGAATGCTCATGTGGAATCCTGCATTGTGTTGCTAGCATCCATTGTGGAATTCTCATGTAGAATCTTGATTGCATTTGTAGCATCCATTGTAGAATTCCCATGTGGAATCTTGCATTGTGTTTGTAGCATCCATTGTAGAATTCTCATTTGGAATCTTGCAATCTGTTGCTAGCTCCCATTGTAGAATTCCCATGTGGAATCTTGCTTTGTGTTTCTAGCATCCACTGTAGAATTCTGATGTGGAATATTGCATTGTGTTTGTAGCATCCATTGTAGAATGCTCATGTGGAATGTTGCATTGTGTTGCTAGCATCCATTGTAGAATGAGCATGCTGAATCTTGCATTGTGCTGCTAACATCCATTGTAGAATGCTCATGTGGAATGTTGCATTGTGTTGCTAGCATCCATTGTAGAATGCTCATGTGGAATCTTGCACTGTGTTTGAAGCATCCACTGTAGAATGCTCATGTGGAATATTTCACTGTGTTGCCAGCATCCATTGTAGAATGCTCATGTGGAATCTTGGATTGTGTTGCTAGCATCCATTGTAAAATTCTCATGTGGAATCTTGCCCTGTGTTGCTAGCATCCACTGTAGAATTCTCATGTGGAATCTGGCATTGTGTGGGTAGCACCCACTGTAGAATGCTAATGTGGAATCTTGCATTGTGTTGCTAGCATTTATTGTAGAATTGTCATGTGGAATCTTGCATTGTGTTTGTAGCATCCATTGTAGAATGGTCACGTGGAATTTTGCATTGTGTTTCTAGCATTCATTGTAGAATGGTCATGTGGAATATTGCATTATGCTGCTAGCATCCATTGTAGAATGCTCACGTGGAATCTTGCACTGTGTTGCTAGTATCCAGTGCAGAATGCTCATGCGGAATCTTGCACTGTGGTGCTAGCATCCACTGTAGAATGCTCATGTGGAATCTTGCATTGTGTTGCTAGCATCCATGGTAGAATGCTCATGTGGAATCTTGCATTGCGTTGACAGCATCCATTGAAGAATGCTCATGTAGAATCTTGCACTGTGTTTGTAGCATTCATTGCAGAATTCTCATGTGGAATCTTGCATTGTGTTACTAGCAACCATTGTAGACTGCTCATGTGGAATTTTGCATTGTGTTGTAAGCATCGATTGTAGAATGCTCATGTGGAATCTTCCATTTCATTGCTAGCATCCATTGTAGAATTCCCATCTGGAATCTTGCATTGTGTTGCTAGCATCTATTGTAGAATGCCCATTTGGAATCTTGTATTGTGTTGCTAGCATCCATTGTAGAATGCTCATGTGGAATCTTGCATTGTGTTACTAGCATCCATTGTAGAATTCTCATTTGGAATCTTGTATTTTGCTTGTAGCATCCATTGTAGTATTCTCATGTGGAATCTTGCATTGTGTTTGTAGCATCCACTGTAAAATTCTCATGTGGAATCTAGCATTATGTTTGTAGCATCCATTGCAGAATGCTCACGTGGAATCCTGCATTGTGTTGCTAGCATCCATTGTAGAATGCTCATGTGGGATCCTGCAATGTATTGCTAGCATCCATTGTAGAATTCTCATGTGGAATCTTGCATTGCATTTGTAGCATCCATTGTAGAATTCCCATGTGGAATCTTGCATTGTGTTGCTAGCATCCACTGTAGAATGCTCATGTGGAATCTTGCACTGTGTTTGTAGCATGCATTGTAGAATTCTCATTTGGAATCTTGCAATCTGTTGCTAGCTCCCATTTTAGAATTACCATGTGGAATCTTGCATTGCATTTGTAGCATTCATTGTAGAATGGTCATGTGGAATCTTGCATTGTGTTTCTAGCATCCACTGTAGAATTCCGATGTGGAATCTTGCATTGTGTTTGTAACGGTTTACTATCATTTAATCGAAGTGGACTCGGTCGAATCTACTTCATGCGAAACCCGAACATCGAACATTGGCAATGTCGAACTCCGATACTGCCGAAGTACAAATCTCGTCCCTATCTTGACCCATGTTAAAGCTCGTCCCTAGGTCGCATTCGAGATGTATTTCGGCAATTCCGGAGTTTGGCATTGTGTGTTTTCGAGGATGTCGATCGATGATATGATCATTCGACCGAGTCCACTTCGATGAAATGATAGTAAACCGTTTGTAACATCCATTGTAGAATGCTCATGTGGAATGTTGCATTGTGTTTGTAGCATCCATTGTAGAATGATCATGTGGAATGTTGCATTGGGTTGACAGCATCCACTGTAAAATTTTCATGTGGAATCTTGGATTGTGTTGCTAGCATCCATTGTAGAATTCTCATGTGGAATGTTGCATTGTGTTGACAGCATCCATTGTAGAATGTGCATGCAGAATCTTGCATTGTGTTGCCAACATCCATTGTAGAATGCTCATGTGGATTCTTGCATTGTGTTGCTAGCATCCATTGTAGAATGCACATGTAGAATCTTGCATTGTGTTGCTAGCATCCATTGTAGAATGCTCATGTGGAATCTTGCATTGTTTTGGGAGTATCCATTGTAGAATGCTCATGTGGAATGTTGCATTGTGTTGACAGCATCCGTTGTAAAATTCTCATGTGGAATCTTGGATTGTGTTGCTAGCATCCATTGTAGAATTCTCATGTGGAATCTTGCATTGTGTTGCTAGCATCCATTGTAGAATGCACATGTAGAATCTTGCATTGTGTTGCTAGCATCCGCCGTAGAATGCTCATGTGGAATTTTGCATTGTGTTTGGAACATCCATTGTAAAATGCTCATGTGGAATGTTGCAATGTGTTGACAGCATCCATTATAAAATTCTCATGTGTAATCTTGGACTGTGTTGCTAGCATCCATTGTAGAATTCTTATGTGGAATCTTGCATTGTGTTGCTAGCATCCATTTTAGAATGCACATGTGGAATCTTGCATTGTGTTGCTATCATCCATTGTAGAATTCTCATGTGGAATCTTGCAATGTGTTGCTAGAATCCATTGTAGAATGCACATGTAGAATCTTGCATTGTGCTGCTAGCATACATTGTAGTATGCTCATGTGAAATCTTGCATTGTGTTGCTAGCATCTATTGTAGAATTCCAATGTGGAATCTTGCATTGTGTTTGTAGCATCCACTGTAGAATGGTCATGTGGAATCTTGCATTGCATTTGTAGCATTCACTGTAGAATTGCCATGTGGCATCTTGGATCGTGTTTCTAGCATCGACTGGAGAATTCCAATGTGGAATGTTGCATTGATTTTGTACTATCCATTGTAAAATTCTCATGTGGAATATTTTGTGTTCCTAGCATCCATAGTAGAATGCACATGAGGAATCTTGCATTGTGTTGCTAGCATCCATTTTAGAATGCTCATGTGGAATCTTGCATTGTGTTGCTAGCATCCATTGTAGAATGCACATGTAGAATCTTGCATTGTGTTGCTAGCATCCATTGTAAAATACTCATGTGGAATCTTGCATTGTGTTGCTAGCATCCATTGTAGAATGCACATGTAGAAACTTGCATTGTGTTGCTAGCATCCATTGTAAAATACTCATGTGGAATGTTGCATTGTGTTGACAGCATCCATTGTAAAATTCTCATGTGGAATCTTGCATTGTGTTGCTAGCATCCATTGTAGAATTCTCATGTGGAATCTTGCATTGTGTTGCTAGCATCCACTGTAGAATTCACATGTGGAAATTTGGATTGTGTTGCTAGCATGCATTGTAGAATGCACATGTGGAATCTTGCACTGTGTTGCTCTAATCCATTATAGAATGCACATGTAGAATCTTGCATTGTGTTGCTAGCATCCATTGTAGAATGCTCATGTGGAATCTTGCATTGTGTTTGTAACATCCATTGTAGAATGCTCATATGGAATCTTGCATTGTGTTGCTAGCATCCATTGTAGAATGCTCATGTGGAATATTGCATTGTGTTTGTAGCATCCATTGTAGAATGCTCATGTGGAATATTGCATTGTGTTTACAGCATCCATTGTAGAATGCTCATGTGGAATCTTGCATTGTGTTTGTAGCATCCATTGTAGAATGCTCATGTGGAATCTTGCATTGTGTTTATAGCATCCATTGTAGAATGCTCATGTGGAATCTTGCATTGTGTTTGTAGCATCCATTGTAGAATGCTCATGTGGAATCTTGCATTGTGTTGCTAGCATCCATTGTAGAATGCTCATGTGGAATCTTGCATTGTGTTTTTAGCATCCATTGTAGAATGCTCATGTGGAATCTTGCATTGTGTTGCTAGCACCCATTGTAGAATGCTCATGTGGAATCTTGCATTGTGCTGCTAGCATCCATTGTAGTATGCACATGTGAAATCTTGCATTGTGTTGCTAGCATCTATTGTAGAATTTAAATGTGGAATCTTGCATTGTGTTTGTATCATCCACTGTAGAATGATCATGCGGAATCTTGCATTGTGTTGCTAGCATCCATTGTAGAATGCTCATGTGGAATCTTGCATTGTGTTGCTAGCATCCATTGTAGAATTCTCATGTGGAATCTTGCATTGTGTTGCTAGAATCCATTGTAGAATGCACATGTAGAATCTTGCATTGTGTTGCTAGCGTCCATTGTAAAATGCTCATGTGAAATCTTGCATTGTGTTTGTAGCATCCATTGTAGAATGCTCATGTGGAATCTTGCATTGTGTTGCTAGCATCCATTGTAGAATGCTCATGTGGAATCTTGCATTGTGCTGCTACCATACACTGTAGTATGTTCATGTGAAATCTTGCATTGTGTTGCTAGCATCCATTGTAGAATGCTCATGTGGAATCTTGCATTGTGTTTGTAGCATCCATTGTAGAATGGTCATGTGGAATCTTGCATTGTGTTTGTAGCATCCATTGTAGAATGCTCATGTGGAATCTTGCATTGTTTTTGTAGCACCCATTGTACAATGCTCATGTGGAATCTTGCATTGATTTTGTACCATCTATTGTAGAATGCTCATGTGGATTCTTGCATTGTGTTTGTAGCATCCATTGCAGAATGCTCATGTGGAATCTTGCATTGTGTTGCTAGCATCCATTGTAGAATGCTCATGTGGAATCTTGCATTGTGTTGCTAGCATCCATTGTAGAATGCTCATGTGGAATCTTGCATTGTGTTGCTAGCATCCATTGTAGAATGCTCATGTGGAATCTTGCATTGTGTTGCTAGCATCCATTGTAGAATGCACATGTGGAATCTTGCATTGTGTTGCTAGCATCCATTGTAGAATACTCATGTGGAATCTTGCATTGTGTTGCTAGCATCCATTGTAGAATGTTCATGTGGAATCTTGCATTGTGTTGCTAGCATCCATTGTAGAATGCTCATGTGGAATCTTGCATTGTGTTTGTAGCATCCATTGTAGAATGCTCATGTGGAATCTTGCATTGTGTTGTTAGCATCCATTGTAGAATGCTCATGTGAAATCTTGCATTGTGTTTGCAGCATCCATTGTAGAATGCTCATGTGGAATCTTGCATTGTGTTGCTAGCATCCATTGTAGAATGCTCATGTGGAATCTTGCATTGTGTTGCTAGCATCCATTGTAGAATGCTCATATGGAATCTTGCATTGTGTTGCTAGCATCCATTGTAGAATGCTCATGTGGAATCTTGCATTGTGTTTGTAGCATCCATTGTAGAATGCTCATGTGGAATCTTGCATTGTGTTGCTAGCATCCATTGTAGAATGCTCATGTGGAATCTTGCATTGTGTTGCTAGCATCCATTGTAGAATGCTCATGTGGAATCTTGCATTGTGTTTGTAGCATCCATTGTAGAATTCTCATGTGGAATCTTGCATTGTGTTGCTAGCATCCATTGTAGAATTCTCATGTGGAATCTTGCATTGTGTTGCTAGCATCCATTGTAGAATTCTCATGTGGAATCTTGCATTGTGTTTGTAGCATCCATTGTAGAATTCTCATGTGGAATCTTGCATTGTGTTACTAGCATCCATTGTAGAATTCTCATGTGGAATCTTGCATTGTGTTGCTAGCATCCATTGTAGAATTCTCATGTGGAATCTTGCATTGTGTTGCTAGCATCCATTGTAGAATGCTCATGTGGAATCTTGCATTGTGTTTGTAGCATCCATTGTAGAATGCTCATGTGGAATCTTACATTGTGTTGCTAGCACCCATTGTAGAATGCTCATGTGTAATATTGCATTGTGCTGCAGCATCCGTTGTAGAATGCTCATGTGGAATCTTGCATTGTGTTGCTAGCATCCATTGTAGAATGCTCATGTGGAATCTTGCATTGTGTTGCTAGCATCCATTGTAGAATGCTCATGTGGAATCTTGCATTGTGTTGCTAGCATCCACTGCAGAATGCAAATGTGGAATCTTGCATTGTGTTGCTAGCATCCATTGTAGAATGCTCATGTGGAATCTTGCATTGTGTTTGTAGCATCCATTGTAGAATGCTCATGTGGAATCTTGCATTGTGTTGCTAGCATCCATTGTAGAATGCTCATGTGGAATCTTGCATTGTGTTGCTAGCATCCATTGTAGAATGCTCATGTGGAATCTTGCATTGTGTTGCTAGCATCCATTGTAGAATGCTCATGTGGAATCTTGCATTGTGTTTGTAGCATCCATTGTAGAATGCTCATGTGGAATCTTGCATTGTGTTGCTAGCATCCATTGTAGAATGCTCATGTGGAATCTTGCATTGTGTTGCTAGCATCCATTGTAGAATGCTCATGTGGAATCTTGCATTGTGTTGCTAGCATCCATTGTAGAATGCTCATGTGGAATCTTGCATTGTGTTGCTAGCATCCATTGTAGAATGCTCATGTGGAATCTTGCATTGTGTTTGTAGCATCCATTGTAGAATGCTCATGTGGAATCTTGCATTGTGTTGCTAGCATCCATTGTAGAATGCTCATGTGGAATCTTGCATTGTGTTGCTAGCATCCATTGTAGAATGCTCATGTGGAATCTTGCATTGTGTTGCTAGCATCCATTGTAGAATGCTCATGTGGAATCTTGCATTGTGTTTGTAGCATCCATTGTAGAATGCTCATGTGGAATCTTGCATTGCATTTGTAGCATCCATTGTAGAATGCTCATGTGGAATCTTGCATTGTGTTTCTAGCATCCATTGTAGAATGCTCATGTGGAATCTTGCATTGTGTTTGTAGCATCCATTGTAGAATGCTCATGTGGAATCTTGCATTGTGTTGCTAGCATCCATTGTAGAATGCTCATGTGGAATCTTGCATTGTGTTGCTAGCATCCATTGTAGAATGCTCATGTGGAATCTTGCATTGTGTTGCTAGCATCCATTGTAGAATGCTCATGTGGAATCTTGCATTGTGTTGCTAGCATCCATTGTAGAATGCTCATGTGGAATCTTGCATTGTGTTGCTAGCATCCATTGTAGAATGCTCATGTGGAATCTTGCATTGTGTTGCTAGCATCCATTGTAGAATGCTCATGTGGAATCTTGCATTGTGTTGCTAGCATCCATTGTAGAATGCTCATGTGGAATCTTGCATGGTGTTTGTAGCATCCATTGTACAATGCTCATGTGTAATCTTGCATTGTGTTTGCAGCATCCATTGTAGAATGCAAATGTGGAACCTTGCATTGTGTTGCTAGCATCCATTGTACAATGCTCATGTGGAATCTTACATTGTGTTGCTAGCATCCATTGTAGAATGCTCATGTGGAATCTTGCATTGTGTTTGGAGCATCCATTGTAGAATGCTCATGTGGAATCTTGCATTGTGTTGCTAGCATCCATTGTAGAATGCTCATGTGGAATCTTGCATTGTGTTGCTAGCATCCATTGTAGAATGCTCATGTGGAATCTTGCATTGTGTTTGTAGCATCCATTGTAGAATGCTCATGTGGAATCTTGCATTGTGTTTGTAGCATCCATTGTAGAATTCTCATGTGGAATCTTGCACTGTGCTCTACCATCCATTGTAGAATGCTCATGTGGAATCTTGCATTGTGTTGCTAGCATCCATTGTAGAATGCTCATGTGGAATCTTGCATTGTGTTTGTAGCATCCATTGTAGAATGCTCATGTGGAATCTTGCATTGTGTTGCTAGCATCCATTGTAGAATGCTCATGTGGAATCTTGCATTGTGTTTGTAGCATCCATTGTAGAATGCTCATGTGGAATCTTGCATTGTGTTTGTAGCATCCATTGTAGAATGCTCATGTGGAATCTTGCATTGTGTTTGTAGCATCCATTGTAGAATGCTCATGTGGAATCTTGCATTGTGTTTTTAGCATCCATTGTAGAATGCTCATGTGGAATCTTGCATTGTGTTGCTAGCATCCATTGTAGAATGCTCATGTGGAATCTTGCATTGTGTTTGTAGCATCCATTGTAGAATGCTCATGTGAAATCTTGCATTGTGTTGTTAGCATCCATCGTAGAATGCTCATGTGGAATTTTGCATTGTTTTGCTAGCATCCATTGTAGAATGCTCATGTGGAATCTTGCATTGTGTTGCTAGCATCCATTGTAGAATGCTCATGTGGAATCTTGCATTGTGTTGCTAGCATCCATTGTAGAATGCTCATGTGGAATCTTGCATTGTGTTGCTAGCATCCATTGTAGAATTCTCATGTGGAATCTTGCATTGTGTTGCTAGAATCCATTGTAGAATGCACATGTAGAATCTTGCATTGTGTTGCTAGCATCCATTGTAGACTTCCCATGTGCAATCCTGCATTGTGTTTGTAGCATCCATTGTAGAATTCCCATTTGGAATCCTGCATTGTGTTGCTAGCATCCATTTTAGAATGCTCATGTGGAATCTTGCATTGTGCTGCTAGCATACATTGTAGTATGCTCATGTGAAATCTTGCATTGTGTTGCTAGCATCTATTGTAGAATTCCAATGTGGAATCTTGCATTGTGTTTGTAGCATCCACTGTAGAATGGTCATGTGGAATCTTGCATTGCATTTGTAGCATTCACTGTAGAATTGCCATGTGGAATCTTGCATTGTGTTTCTAGCATCAACTGTAGAATTCCAATGTGGAAGGTTGCATTGATTTTGTACCATCCATTGTAAAATTCTCATGTGGAATCTTTTGTGTTGCTAGCATCCATAGTAGAATGCACATGTGGAATCTTGCATTGTGTTGCTAGCATCCATTGTAGAATGCTCATGTGGAATCTTGCATTGTGTTGCTAGCATCCATTGTAGAATGCTCATGTGGAATCTTGCATTGTATTGTTAGCATCCATTGTAAAATACTCATGAGGAATTTTACATTGTGTTTGTAGCATCCATTCTAGAATGCTCATGTGGAATCTTGCATCATGTTGCTAGCATTCATTGTAGAATGCTCATGTGGAATCTTGCATTGTGTTTGTAGCATCCATTGTAGAATGCTCATGTGGAATCTTGCATTGTGTTGTTAGCATCTATTGTAAAATGCTCATGTGAAATCTTGCATTGTGTTGTTAGCATCCATCGTAGAATGCTCATGTGGAATTTTGCATTGTTTTGCTAGCATCCATTGTAGAATGCTCATGTGGAATCTTGCATTGTGTTTGTAGCATCCATTGTAGAATGCTCATGTGGAATCTTGCATTGTGTTGCTAGCATCCATTGTAGAATGCTCATGTGGAATCTTGCATTGTGTTGCTAGCATCCATTGTAGAATGCTCATGTGGAATCTTGCATTGTGTTTCTAGCATCCATTGTAGAATGCTCATGTGGAATCTTGCATTGTGTTAGTAGCATCCATTGTAGAATGCTCATGTGGAATCTTGCATTGTGTTGCTAGCATCCATTGTAGAATGCACATGTGGAATCTTGCATTGTGTTGCTAGCATCCATTGTAGAATGCTCATGTGAAATCTTGCATTGTGTTTGTAGCATCCATTGTAGAATGCTCATGTGGAATCTTGCATTGTGTTGCTAGCATCCATTTTAGAATGCTCATGTGGAATCTTGCATTGTGCTGCTAGCATCCATTGTAGAATGCTCATGTGGAATCTTGCATTGTGTTGTTAGCATCCATTGAAGAATGCTCATGAGGAATCTTGCATTGTGTTTGTAGCATCCACTGTAGAATGCTCATGTGGAATCTTGCATTGCATTTGTAGCATCCATTGTAGAATGCTCATGTGGAATCTTGCATTGTGTTTGTAGCATCCATTGTAGAATGCTCATGTGGAATCTTGCATTGTGTTTGTAGCATCCATTGTAAAATGATCATGTGGAATATTGCATTGTGTTTCTAGCATCTATTGTAGAATGCTCATGTGGAATCTTGCATTGTGTTGCTAGCATCCATTGTAGAATGCTCATGTGGAATCTTGCATTGTGTTGCTAGCATCCATTGTAGAATGCTCATGTGGAATCTTGCATTGTGTTGCTAGCATCCATTGTAGAATGCTCATGTGGAATCTTGCATTGTGTTGCTAGCATCCATTGTAGAATGCACATGTAGAATCTTGCATTGTGTTGCTAGCATCCATTGTAAAATACTCATGTGGAATCTTGCATTGTGTTGCTAGCATCCATTGTAGAATGTTCATGTAGAATCTTGCATTGTGTTGCTAGCATCCATTGTAAAATACTCATGTGGAATCTTGCATTGTGTTTGGAGCATCCATTGTAGCATGTTCATGTGGAATGTTGCATTGTGTTGACAGCATCCATTGTAAAATTCTCATGTGGAATGTTGCATTGCGTTGACAGCATCCATTGTAAAATTCTCATGTAGAATCTTGCATTGTGTTGCTAGCATCCATTGCAGAATTCTCATGTGGAATCTTGCATTGTGTTGCTAGCATCCACTGTAGAATGCGCATATGGAATGTTTCATTGGGTTGCTAGCATCCATTGTATAATTCTCATGTGGAAACTTGGATTGTGTTGCTCTAATCCATTGTAGAATGCTCATGTAGAATCTTGCATTGTGTTGCTAGCATCCATTGTAGAATGCTCATGTAGAATCTTGCATTGTGTTGCTAGCATCCATTGTAAAATACTCATGTGGAATCTTGCATTGTGTTTGGAGCATCCATTGTAGAATGCTCATGTGAAATGTTGCATTGTGTTGCTAGCATCCATTGTAGAATTCTCATGTGGAAACTTGGATTGTGATGCTAGCATCCATTGTACAATGCACATGTGGAATCTTGCATTGTGTTTCTAACATCCATTGTAGAATGCTGATGTGGAATCTTGCACTGTGTTACTAGCATCCATTGTAGAATGCTCATGTGGAATCTTGCATTGAGTTGCTAGCATCCATTGTAGAATGCGCATGTAGAATCTTGCATTGTGTTGCTAGCATCCATTGTAGAATGCTCATGTGGAATTTTGTATTGTGTTTGGAGCATCCATTGTGGAATGCTCATGTGGAATCTTGCATTGTGTTGCTAGCAGCCATTATAGAATGCTCATGTGGAATCTTGCATTGTGTTGCTAGCATCCATTGCAGAATGCTCATGTGGAATCTTGCATTGTGTTGCTAGCATCCATTGTAGAATGCACATGTGGAATCTTGCATTGTGTTGCTAGCATCCATTGTAGAATGCTCATGTGGAATCTTGCATTGTGTTGCTAGCATCCATTGTAGAATGCACATGTGGAATCTTGCATTGTGTTGCTAGCATCCATTGTAGAATTCTCATGTGGAATCTTGCATTGTGTTTGTAGCATCCATTGTAGAATTCTCATGTGGAATCTTGCATTGTGTTGCTAGCATCCATTGTAGAATTCTCATGTGGAATCTTGCATTGTGCTGCTAGCATCCATTGTAGAATGCTCATGTGAAATCTTGCATTGTGTTGCTAGCATCCATTGTAGAATGCTCATGTGGAATCTTGCATTGTGTTTGTAGCATCCATTGTAGAATGGTCATGTGGAATCTTGCATTGTGTTGCTAGCATCCATTGTAGAATGCTCATGTGGAATCTTGCATTGTGTTGCTAGCATCCATTGTAGAATGCTCATGTGGAATCTTGCATTGTGTTGCTAGCATCCATTGTAGAATGCACATGTGGAATCTTGCATTGTGTTGCTAGCATCCATTGTAGACTTCCCATGTGCAGTCCTGCATTGTGTTTGTAGCATCCATTGTAGAATTCTCATGTGGAATCTTGCATTGTGTTGCTAGCATCCATTGTAGAATTCTCATGTGGAATCTTGCATTGTGTTGCTAGCATCCATTGTAGAATGCTCATGTGGAATCTTGCATTGTGTTGCTAGCATCTATTGTAGAATGCTCATGTGGAATCTTGCATTGTGTTTGTAGCATCCATTGTAGAATGCTCATGTGGAATCTTGCATTGCATTTGTAGCATTCACTGTAGAATTGCCATGCGGAATCTTGCATTGTGTTTCTAGCATCAACTGTAGAATTCCAATGTGGAATGTTGCATTGATTTTGTACCATCCATTGTAAAATTCTCATGTGGAATCTTTTGTGTTGCTAGAATCCATAGTAGAATGCACATGTGGAATCTTGCATTGTGTTGCTAGCATCCATTGTAGAATGCTCATGTGGAATCTTGCATTGTGTTGCTAGCATCCATTGTAGAATGCACATGTAGAATCTTGCATTGTGTTGCTAGCATCCATTGTAAAATACTCATGTGGAATCTTGCATTGTGTTGCTAGCATCCATTGTAGAATGCTCATGTGGAATCTTGCATTGTGTTGCTAGCATCCATTGTAGAATGCACATGTAGAATCTTGCATTGTGTTGCTAGCATCCATTGTAAAATACTCATGTGGAATCTTGCATTGTGTTTGGAGCATCCATTGTAGCATGTTCATGTGGAGTGTTGCATTGTGTTGACAGCATCCATTGTAAAATTCTCATGTGGAATCTTGCATTGTGTTGCTAGCATCCATTGTAGAATTCTCATGTGGAATCTTGCATTGTGTTGCTAGCATCCACTGTAGAATGCGCATGTGGAATCTTCATTATGTTTGGAGCATCCATTGTAGAATGCTCATGTGGAATGTTTCATTGGGTTGCTAGCATCCATTGTAGAATTCTCATGTGGAAACTTGGATTGTGTTGCTAGCATCCATTGTAGAATGCACATGTGGAATCTTGCATTGTGTTGCTAGCATCCATTGTAGAATTCTCATGTGGAATCTTGCATTGTGTTACTAGCATCCATTGTAGAATTCTCATGTGGAATCTTGCATTGTGTTTGTAGCATCCATTGTAGAATGCTCATGTGGAATCTTGCATTGTGTTGCTAGCATCCATTGTAGAATGCTCATGTGGAATCTTGCATTGTGTTTGTAGCATCCATTGTAGAATGCTCATGTGGAATCTTGCATTGTGTTGCTAGCATCCATTGTAGAATGCTCATGTGGAATCTTGCATTGTGTTTGTAGCATCCATTGTAGAATGCTCATGTGGAATCTTGCATTGTGTTTGTAGCATCCATTGTAGAATGCTCATGTGGAATCTTGCATTGTGTTTGTAGCATCCATTGTAGAATGCTCATGTGGAATCTTGCATTGTGTTTGCAACAATTGTGTTTGCAACACCATTTGTAGAATGCTCATGTGGAATCTTGCATTGTGTTTTTAGCATCCATTGTAGAATGCTCATGTGGAATCTTGCATTGTGTTGCTAGCATCCATTGTAGAATTCTCATGTGGAATCTTGCATTGTGTTACTAGCATCCATTGTAGAATTCTCATGTGGAATCTTGCATTGTGTTGCTAGCATCCATTGTAGAATGCTCATGTGGAATCTTGCATTGTGTTTGTAGCATCCATTGTAGAATGCTCATGTGGAATCTTGCATTGTGTTGCTAGCATCCATTGTAGAATGCTCATGTGGAATCTTGCATTGTGTTGCTAGCATCCATTGTAGAATGCTCATGTGGAATCTTGCATTGTGTTGCTAGCATCCATTGTAGAATGCTCATGTGGAATCTTGCATTGTGTTGCTAGCATCCATTGTAGAATGCTCATGTGGAATCTTGCATTGTGTTGCTAGCATCCACTGCAGAATGCAAATGTGGAATCTTGCATTGTGTTGCTAGCATCCATTGTAGAATGCTCATGTGGAATCTTGCATTGTGTTTGTAGCATCCATTGTAGAATGCTCATGTGGAATCTTGCATTGTGTTGCTAGCATCCATTGTAGAATGCTCATGTGGAATCTTGCATTGTACTGCTAGCATCCATTGTAGAATGCTCATGTGAAATCTTGCATTGTGTTTGTAGCATCTATTGTAGAATGCTCATGTGGAATCTTGCATTGTGTTTGTAGCATCCATTGTAGAATGCTCATGTGGAATCTTGCATTGTGTTTGTAGCATCCATTGTAGAATGCTCATGTGGAATCTTGCATTGTGTTTGTAGCATCCATTGTAGAATTCTCATGTGGAATCTTGCATTGTGTTTGTAGCATCCATTGTAGAATGCTCATGTGGAATCTTGCATTGTGTTGCTAGCATCCATTGTAGAATGCTCATGTGGAATCTTGCATTGTGTTGCTAGCATCCATTGTAGAATGCTCATGTGGAATCTTGCATTGTGTTGCTAGCATCCATTGTAGAATGCTCATGTGGAATCTTGCATTGTGTTGCTAGCATCCATTGTAGAATACTCATGTGGAATCTTGCATTGTGTTGCTAGCATCCATTGTAGAATGCTCATGTGGAATCTTGCATTGTGTTGCTAGCATCCATTGTAAAATGCTCGTGGAATCTTGCATTGTGTTTGCAGCATCCATTGTAGAATGCTCATGTGAAATCTGGCATTGTGTTTACAGCATCCATTGTAGAATGCTCATATGCAATCTTGCATTGTGTTGCTAGCATCCACTGTAGAATGCTCATGTGGAATCTTGCATTGTGTTGCTAGCATCCATTGTAGAATGCTCATGTGGAATCTTGCATTGTGTTTGTAGCATCCATTGTAGAATGCTCATGTGGAATCTTGCATTATGTTGCTAGCATCCATTGTAGAATGCTCATGTGGAATCTTGCATTGTGTTGCTAGCATCCATTGTAGAATGCTCATGTGGAATCTTGCATTGTGTTTGTAACATCCATTGTAGAATGCTCATGTGGAATCTTGCATTGTGTTGCTAGCATCCATTGTAGAATGCTCATGTGGAATATTGCATTGTGTTTGTAGCATCTATTGTAGAATGCTGATGTGGAATCTTGCATTGTGTTGTTAGCATCCATTGTAGAATGCTCATGTGGAATCTTGCATTGTGTTTGTAACATCCATTGTAGAATGCTCATATGGAATCTTGCATTGTGTTGCTAGCATCCATTGTAGAATGCTCATGTGGAATATTGCATTGTGTTTGTAGCATCCATTGTAGAATGCTCATGTGGAATCTTGCATTGTGTTTGTAGCATCCATTGTAGAATGCTCATGTGGAATCTTGCATTGTGTTTGTAGCATCCATTGTTGAATGCTCATGTGGAATCTTGCATTGTGTTTGCAACAATTGTGTTTGCAACACCATTTGTAGAATGCTCATGTGGAATCTTGCATTGTGTTTGTAGCATCCATTGTAGAATGCTCATGTGGAATCTTGCATTGTGTTGCTAGCATCCATTGTAGAATACTCATAGAATCTTGCTTTGTGCTGCTAGCATCCACTGTAAAATGCACATGTGAAATATTGCATTGTATTTGTAGCATCCATTGTAGAATGCTCATGTGGAATCTTGCATTGTGTTTGTAGCATCCATTGTAGAATGTTCATGTGGAATCTTGCATTGTGTTGCTAGTATCCATTGTAGAATGCTCATGTGGAATCTTGCATTGTGTTGCTAACATCCATTGTAGAATGCTCATGTGGAATCTTGCATTATGTTGCTAGCATCCATTGTAGAATTCTCATGTGGAATCTTGCATTGCGCTGCTAGAATCTATTGTAGAATGCACATGTAGAATCTTGCATTGTGTTTGTAGCATCCACTGTATAATTCCCATTTGGAATCCTGCATTGTGTTGCTAGCATCCATGTTTGAATGCTCATGTGGAATCTTGCATTGTTCTGCTAGCATACATTGTAGTATGCTCATGTGAAATATTGCATTGTGTTGCTAGCATCTATTGTAGAATTCCAATGTGGAATCTTGCATTGTGTTTGTAGCATTCACTGTAGAATGGCCATGTGGAATCTTGCATTGCATTTGTAGCATTCACTGTAGAATTGCCATGTGGAATCTTGCATTGTGTTTCTAGCATCAACTGTAGAATTCCAATGTGGAAGGTTGCATTGATTTTGTACCATCCATTGTAAAATTCTCATGTGGAATCTTTTGTGTTGCTAGCATCCATAGTAGAATGCACATGTGGAATCTTGCATTGTGTTGCTAGCATCCATTGTAGAATGCTCATGTGGAATCTTGCATTGTGTTGCTAGCATCCATTGTAGAATGCACATGTAGAATCTTGCATTGTGTTGCTAGCATCCATTGTAAAATACTCATGTGGAATCTTGCATTGTGTTGCTAGCATCCATTGTAGAATGCACATGTAGAATCTTGCATTGTGTTGCTAGCATCCATTGTAAACGTGGAATCTTGCATTGTGTTTGGAGCATCCATTGTAGCATGCTCATGTGGAATGTTGCATTGTGTTGACAGCATCCATTGTAAAATTCTCACGTGGAATCTTGCATTGTGTTGCTGGCATCCATTGGAGAATTCTCATGTGGAATATTGCATTGTGTTGCTAGCATCCACTGTAGAATGTGCATGTGGAATCTTCATTATGTTTGGAGCATCCATTGTAGAATGCTCATGTGGAATGTTGCATTATGTTGCTAGCATCCATTGTAGAATTCTCATGTGGAAACCTGGATTGTGTTGCTAGCATCCACTGTAGAATGCACATGTGGAATCTTGCATTGTGTTTCTAACATCCATTGTAGAATGCTCATGTGGAATCTTGCACTGTGTTACTAGCATCCATTGTAGAATGCTCATGTGGAATCTTGCATTGTGTTGCTCTAATCCATTGTAGAATGCACACGTAGAATCTTGCATTGTGTTGCTAGCATCCATTGTAGAATGATCATGTGGAATCTTCAATTGTGTTTGTAGCATCCATTGTAGAATGCTCATATAGAATTTTGCATTGTGTTGCTAGCATCCATTGTAGAATGCTCATGTGGAATATTGCACTGTGTTTGTAGCATCCATTGTAGAATGCTCATGTGGAATATTGCACTGTGTTTGTAGTATCCATTGTAGAATGCTCATGTGGAATCTTGCATTGTGTTTGTAGCACCCATTGTTGAATGCTCACGTGGAATCTTGCATTGTGTTTGCAACAATTGTGTTTGCAACACCATTTGTAGAATGCTCATGTGGAATCTTGCATTGTGTTTTTAGCATCCATTGTGAAATGCTCATGTGGAATCTTGCATTGTGTTGCTAGCATCCATTTTAGAATGCTCATGTGGAATCCTGCATTGTGCTGCTAGCATACACTGTAGTATGCTAATGTGAAATCTTGCATTGTGTTGCTAGCATCTATTATAGAATTCCAATGTGGAATCTTGCATTGTGTTTGTAGCATCCACTGTAGAATGTTCATGTGGAATCTTGCATTGTGTTGCTAGTATCCATTGTAGAATGCTCATGTGGAATCTTGCATTGTGTTGCTAACATCCATTGTAGAATGCTCATGTGGAATCTTGCATTATGTTGCTAGCATCCATTGTAGAATTCTCATGTGGAATCTTGCATTGTGCTGCTAGAATCTATTGTAGAATGCACATGTAGAATCTTGCATTGTGTTTGTAGCATCCACTGTAGAATGGTCATGTGGAATCTTGCATTGCATTTGTAGCATTCACTGTAGAATTGCCATGTGGAATCTTGCATTGTGTTTTTAGCATCAACTGTAGAATTGCAATGTGGAAGGTTGCATTGATTTTGTACCATCCATTGTAAAATTCTCATGTGGAATATTTTGTGTTGCTAGCATCCATAGTAGAATGCACATGTGGAATCTTGCATTGTGTTGCATTGCATTTGTAGCATTCACTGTAGAATGCTCATGTGGAATCTTGCATTGTGTTGCTAGCATCCATTGTAGAATGCACATGTAGAATCTTGCATTGTGTTGCTAGCATCCATTGTAAAACATGTGGAATCTTGCATTGTGTTTGGAGCATCCATTGTAGCATGCTCATGTGGAATGTTGCATTGTGTTGACAGCATCCAGTGTAAAATTCTCATGTGGAATCTTGCATTGTGTTGCTAGCATCCATTGTAGAATTCTCATGTGGAATCTTGCATTGTGTTGCTAGCATCCACTGTAGAATGTGCATGTGGAATCTTCATTATGTTTGGAGCATCCATTGTAGAATGCTCATGTGGAATCTTGCATTGTGTTGCTAGCATCCATTGTAGAATGCTCATGTGGAATCTTGCACTGTGTTACTAGCATCCATTGTAGAATTCTCATGTGGAAACTTGGATTGTGTTGCTAGCATCCACTGTAGAATGCACATGTGGAATGTTGCATTGTGTTTCTAACATCCATTGTAGAATGCTCATGTGGAATCTTGCACTGTGTTACTAGCATCCATTGTAGAATGCTCATGTGGAATCTTGCATTGTGTTGCTCTAATCCATTGTAGAATGCACATGTAGAATCTTGCATTGTGTTGCTAGCATCCATTGTAGAATGCTCATGTGAAATCTTGCATTGTGTTTATTGTAGAATGCTCATATGGAATTTTGCATTGTGTTGCTAGCATCCATTGTAGAATGCTCATGTGGAATATTGCACTGTGTTTGTAGCATCCATCGTAGAATGCTCACATGGAATCTTGCATTGTGTTTGCAATACCCATTGTAGAATGCTCATGTGGAATCTTGCATTGTGCTTATAGCATACATTGTAGAATGCTCATGTGGAATCTTGCATTGTGTTTGTAGTATCCATTGTAGAATGCTCATGTGGAATTTTGCACTGTGTTTGTAGCATCCATTGTAGAATGCTCATGTGGAATCTTGAATTGTGTTTGTAGCATCCATTGTATAAGTCCCATATGGAATCTTGCATTGTGTTTTTAGCATCCGTTGTAAAATGCTCATGTGGAATCTTGCATTGTGTTGCTAGCATTAATTTTAGAATGATCATGTGGAATTTTGCATTGTGCTGGTAGCATACATAGTAGAATGCTCATGTGAAATCTTGCATTGTGTTGCTAGCATCTATTGTCAACTTCCCATGTGGAATCTTGCATTGTGTTTGTAGCATCCATTGTAAAATGCTCATGTGGAACCTTGCATTGCATTTGTAGCATCCATTGTAGAATTCCCATGTGGAATCTTGCATTGTGTTTCTAGCATCCAGTGTAGAATGCTCATGTGGAATCTTGCATTGTCTTTGTAGCATCCATTGTAGAATGCTCATGTGGAATCTTGCATTGTGTTGCCAGCATCCAGTGTAAAATTATCATGTGGAGTCTTGCACTGTGTTGCTAGCATCCATTGTAGAATTCTCATGTGGAATTTTGCATTATGTTGCTAGTATCCATTGTAGAATTGTCAGGTGGAATATTTAATTATGTTTGTAGCATCCATTGTAGAATGCTCATGTGGAATTTTGCATTGTATTGCCAGCATTCATTGTAGAATGTTCAGGTGGAATCTTGCATTGTGTTGCTAGCATCCACTGCAGAATGCTCATGTGGAATCTTGCATTGTGTTGCTAACATGCATTGTAGAATGCTCATGTGGAATCTTACATTGTGTTGCAAGCATCCGTTGTAGAATGCTCATGTGGAATCTTGGATTGTGTTGCTAGCATCCATTGTAGAATGCTCATGTGGAATCTTGCATTGTGTTGCTAGCATCCATTGTAGAATTCGCATGTGGAATCTTGCATTGTTCATCTAGCACCCACTGTAGAATTCAAATGTGGAATCTTGCATTGTGTTGCTAGCATCCATTGTAGAATTTGCATGTGGGATCTTGCATTGTGTTTGTAGCATCCATTGTAGAATGCTCATGTGGAATCTTGCACTTTTGTTGCCAGCATCCATTGCAAAATCCTCATGTGGAATCTTGCATTGTGTTGCCAGCATCCATTGTAGAATTATCATGGTGATTCTTGCATTGTGTTGCTAGCATCCATTGTAGAATTCTCATGTAGAATCTTGCATTGTGTTGCTAGAATCCATTGTAGAATGCTCATGTGGAATATTGCATTGTGTTTGTACCATCCATTGTAGAATGCTCATGTGGAATCTTGCATTGTGTTTCTAGCATCCACTGTAGAATGCTCATGTGGAATCTTGCATCGTGTTTGTAGCATCCGTTGTAGAATGCTCATGTGGAATTTGGTTTGTGTTGCTAGCATCCATTGTAGAATGTTCATGTGGAATCTTGCATTGTGTTTGTAGCATCCACTGTAGAATGCTCATGTGAAATCTTGCATTGTGTTTGTAGCACCCATTGTAGAATGCTCATGTGGTATCTCGCTAAAGGAACTAAAATTGTCACTGACATTGATCCCAGGGCTTGCAGAATCAATCAAGCAGAAATTCTGGTACTGCAATTTTTTTTCCTGACCTGCATCCTTATCATCTGCACTCTTGATAGAGGAAGAGAAGGTACCATATATATCTTGTTGAACACTGCCCGTATGAATTCTAATATCTGGGACAGTTCTAAGTGAGACTTGTAATTTATGTTTATTCCAAGATGTAGCACCTGATCTCATGCCTGTTTAGGGTGGAAATGAGCCAATCTTCTAAATATGGAAACACTAGGAATCCCTGCAGTCTCAAGTGAGCTGCTACTACTGCTATGCATTTGGTAAACACAATGGGGGCTGTGGTGAGGCCAAAGGACAGCATTTTCTGAACTGGTAGTGACTGGCTCCATTTGGAAGAGTAAGTACCTTCTGGATTGACTTTCAGTTTTATGTGATAGTACACATCCTGAAGGTCTGTCAAGCATATCCAGCTGCCCTTGCCCCGAAAGGGTAGAATGGATTGAACTGTGACTATATGGAACATTGTATGTTGAACTGACTTGTTCAATACACTGAGATCCAAAAGTGGTCTCCAGTCCAGTTTTCTTTGGCCCAAAATAAGAATCTTGAGTGAGTTCTGGATTCTATTTGGTCTGGTGGGACCTCTTGGAGGTTTTGAATTTCTAGTGCTGCTACTTTCCTTTGATTGGGTGGTACATTGGGAAATTTTCTTAACAATGGAAGGGGTAGGGAAAAGGGAATTATATAACCGCTGGAGATAATCATCTGCACCCAACAGTGGTTTTTTTATAACTAGCCAGGCTCTCTGGAGCAGGCATAAGCGACTCCCAACTGCCTCCAGAGGTGGACAATTGGGCCTCCTTTCAGGAGTACTGAAAGGATCTGTCGGAAAAAGAATCTCTAGACCCCTGGTTTTGTGGGTCTTCTCTGCCACAGAGGGATCGCCATCCATTATAGCTCCCCCTCTGCCTTTGTGGGAGCTATCTCCACGTGTGTCCTGGAAAGAACCCTGGGACTTTCTGAACCACATTTTTTAACCTCCCCATTGATTCCTGGAAAAGGTCCTTTGAGGGGGGTCAAAAAATGCACGCCTTCTGCAGACAATGCCTTTATGTCTTTCTCACATCTGGAGTGTGTGTCCTTCACTGTGGGGCCAAAGAAGTGCCATCAGAGGGAGCACTGATGAACGAGGACTTGAAGGGCTATGCCAAATCACACAGGCACATCCAGGCATGCCTCCTGATGGAAATACCTGAATCTGCAGCACTTGATGGACGAGTTATGAAGGTTGACAAGGGAGAGGGTTATTGTTGTTACTGATACCAGCAGCTATAACCAGAGGACAGAAGAAATGTCAAGTGACACTAACTATTATGAATCTTTAACTTTAGAAGAGATTAAGGCATCATACAACAACTGGTACACAGCCTTGAGTTCATTTTATGATCAGAATAAGATTTATTGGCCAAGTATGCACGCATACAACGAATTTGACTCTGGTTTCAGAGACTCTATAAATATGAATTACATAAATAACATACATACAACTATTAAGAGCAAGACAAAAAAGTAAATATACATACCAGGTGTAAAGTGCAACTCAGTGCAAGGAATAATGAAATAGTAGATAGAGTGATTTCTCCCATGATACTGAAGACTTAAAATCGGAGACTGAAAAGTAGAGGGTATAAACACCATGAGATTTCATGTGCTATGTACAGGGTTAAGAGTAAGCTTAACAATTATGCTAAACCATATTTTTCAGCTAAAGTAGACAGGAGTTTGTCTTCTAGTGTGCGACAAGATGGTATGTTTGTGCCGTTGGTGTTTAGTTCAGATTTAGTAGGTATTAAGTGTATTATAAGTAAAAATTGGAGCATACTGGGGAGTGATCCCAGGGTGTTAAGTATTGTGGGTGAACGACCTAAGTTTTATTATAAAAATAATGCCTCACTGAAGAGGTTATTATGTTATCTGAATGGGTGAGAAGATAAGAAATTGGCCAAGATATATGGTAGATTCAGCATGAAAAAATGTTAAAATTGCTCATACTGTGAATATGTAGATATTACAACTATGTTTGAACATCCAGATATAGGGAAAATATTTACATTTAGTGTGCAAGCTGATAGTAATACAAAGAACTTAGTCACTTAGCCCATTGCATGTTTGGCATGCATTTTATGTTGAGAAAACCAACAGAAGATTGAGAGGAACGTACACGTGATCATTTATATTGTGTGCGCAAGGAAGAACAGCTTATTGCTACAGCAAAGCACCTGTTGACTGAAGGGGATGCGCATTATTTTAGGTTTATGGAGACAGACGTCATTCACGAGAATGAACGCATGGGAGATCTTGTAAACTTTACAGAAGACCACAAGTTGAAATGGATATTAACACTTAGGGCCCATGTGGGGAGTGGCTTGAATGAGTATTTATCGTTGAAAACAATTTTGAAAAAAAAAAAAAAAAAAAAGAAACAAAAAGGAAGAGAGCTGATTGTTAGTACGATTATATGATGATTTTTGTAATAATTCTTTTAGCAACCCTGGTAATAACTTTAGTGGTATCTACGATAGTTTTATAGTCTATACTGCTATTGTGGTAACATCTTAATTAGACCGTGATCCTAACAGGTTTGTTTGAATATCATACGGTTATAAATTATGTGTCGTAATGTGTAGTGTTGCCTGATGAAGTGACTTGTTTGTGAAAGCGTTTACATATTAAAATGTCTCTGATTTACTGTGCTTCATTTTACTTGTGAATATTATTGTCGTGTTTCAGTGTCGGTTATTTTCTCTGATTTTACTACTGTGCTTTATTTTACTTGTGAATATTGTCATGTCTGATTTTACTACTGTGCTTTATTTTACTTGTGAATATTATTGTCGTGTCTGATTTTTACTACTGTGCTTTATTTTACTTGTGAATATTGTCATGTCTGATTTTACTACTGTGCTTTATTTTACTTGTGAATATTATTGTCGTGTATCACTGTTGGTTCTCTTCTCTGATTTTACTACTGTGCTTTATTTTACTTCTGAATATTGTCATGTCTGATTTTACTACTGTGCTTTATTTTACTTGTGAATATTATTGTCGTGTTTCACTGTCGGTTCTTTTCTCTGATTTTACTACTGCGCTTTATTTTACTTGTGAATATTGTCATGTCTGATTTTACTACTGTGCTTTATTTTACTTGTGAATATTGTCGTGTTTCACTGTCGGTTCTTTTCTCTGATTTTACTACTGTGCTTTATTTTACTTGTGAATATTATTGTCGTGTTTCACTGTTGGTTCTTTTCTCTGATTTTACTACTGCACTTTATTTTACTTGTGAATATTGTCATGTCTCATTTTACTACTGTGCTTTATTTTACTTGTGAATATTGTCGTGTTTCACTGTTGGTTCTTTTCTCTGATTTTACTACTGTGCTTTATTTTACTTGTGAATATTGTCATGTCTGATTTTACTACTGTGCTTTATTTTACTTGTGAATATTATTGTCGTGTTTCACTGTCGGCGCTTTTCTCTGATTTTACTTGTGAATATTGTCATGTCTGATTTTACTACTGTGCTTTATTTTACTTGTGAATATTATATTATTGTCATGTTTCACTGTCGGTTCTTTTCTCTTGATTTTACTACTGCGCTTTATTTTACTTGTGAAAATTGTCATGTCTGATTTTACTACTGTGCTTTATTTTACTTGTGAATATTACTGTCGTGTTTCACTGTCGGTTCTTTTCTCTGATTTTACTACTATGCTTTATTTTACTTGTGAATATTATTGTCGTGTTTCACTGTCTGTTCTTTTCTCTGATTTTACTACTGCGCTTTATTTTACTTGTGAATATTACTGTTGTGTCTGATTTTACTACTGCGCTTTATTTTACTTGTGAATATTACTGTTGTGTCTGATTTTACTACTGCGCTTTATTTTACTTGTGAATATTATTGTTGTGTCTGATTTTACTACTACGCTTTATTTTACTTGTGAATATTGTCATGTCTGATTTTACTACTGTGCTTTATTTTACTTGCGAATATTATTGTTGTGTTTCAGTGTCGGTTCTTTTAGTTTACGAAAATATAACGTTGTTAAGTCTCAGGGCTACAGATTGGCAAGGATCACTACAAAAATGGAACACTTCCTTAAGAACCTAAATGACTTTTTGGTGAGAGGATATGAAAGCGATATGTTAAGAAGCATTCTGGAACCTATAATTGAACTAAAAAATACAAATTCACCAGCACTTAAGAGTCCTTACAGGAGGGTTTTAAAGAACTCTATGGACAACAAATTTAAAGATGGTTGTATCTTGACTTTTACTGTTGAATATCACAGCATCATTAATATTATTAGAGAGAATTGGGCCACAATTACTCAAAGCTCGTATCTAATGGACATCCTTGGAGAAGCTCTTTCCTTTGTGTATAGGAAAGACATAAACATCAGGAGTTGGGCTGAAGGTACGCCCAGACCACTGGATACATACAGCAATAACTGTGGAGCTGTGTTTTGTGGCAGCACATACAGGAAGGAGACATGTCTTTCTGCCCTTATTTAAAGAAACTGATTAAAAAAAATGCAGGAGGTGACTGTACCTCAATGCAGGTGGTTTACATGGCAAACTACAATGACTGTGAAGCATTTTAAGTGGGGGAAACTCTCAACAGACTTAAAAGAAGGATTTATGGCCATCTTTCTGAAATTAGAGCTAAGTGCAAGAAATAATGCACTGGCTTGACACCTGCAGCTTCACAAAAGACACACTGGCTTTAAATTTAAAATTACTGATCATGTGGACCTTTTGCAACTGGAAGGAGACATACCTAATCTTTTAGGAAAAAAAGTGAACTGCTGTGGCAGCTGAAATTGAACTCTCTTAGAAAACCAGGGCTTAATTATTATTGCTCCATGAAAAGCAAGCCAGAACTCGGAAAACTGTCCCACTGTTTAAAAAGACTATTAAAAGTCTGATATGGGACTGACTAATGCTGACATTACATGCTAATATTATATATGCTAATGTTGTTATAAACAAATATCAAACACTATAAATATTTATAATGAAAATAGCTGACGGTGCTGTTTTCTGATACTTTTACTCATTTAAACTAAGTGCTTTTGTAGTTAGATGCCACACTTGAACAGCTTCCCAGGGTCTGAATGCTTTATTTTTTTTAACATATTTCCACCTTAGCAATTATAAGCTATGGTTTTCAGCCTACTTATGTGTTCACTTGTAGATTTATACACATATTCATTAATATTATGATATGTTTTTTACACACAAACCTGATGAAGTATTCATTTGGTACAAAAACGATATTTGTTAAAAATGTTTTACTTTATAAGTTATTAATATTTATTCTGATAGATGTCTACTGGTAGATCTTTTAGTTATGTACTTACCATAACTTCAGATGTATGGGATCCATCTCGCCTACATTCACAACAGATGGGTTCGGAGCCGATCCATCGGCTCCGACTCGGCAACTAATACACTAGCACGAAGTCTCTCATTGGCTGGGCTACTCCCTATCCCAGGATGCACTACACCTGCTTCCCCAGATCTTGTTTGTTCGCTTTCATACATCCATGCAAACACAGAAAAACTAGTAGTCACTATAACCAACTAAAGTTCTTCAAGAAAGATCGCCAAGAAAAAACGGACTACAGCTCCTCTAAATCCGAATGGAAGGAGGGTGGGTACTTATGAATGTAGGCGAGATGGATCCCATACATCCGAAGTTATGGTAAGTACATAACTAAAAGATGTAATGGGATCCTATCTCGCCTACATTCACAACAGATGGAACAGCGTCCCTAGCACCTACATCCCGGGTGGCTCATTGGAACACACTCCTGAGAACTGTGGAACCAAAGGAAGCTCTGCCTCGAGAAACCACATCCAATTTGTAATGAGAAATGAAAGTGTGCGGAGAAGTCCAGGTTGCCGCAGCACAAATATCATCTATTGATAACTTGGAGTGAAAAGCTACGGAAGTAGCCATTGCCCTGGTGGAATGAACCTTGACTGGAAAGGGAAGGTCTTTATTAGCCTGTGAATAAATAAAAATGATACAATCTTTAATCCATTTAGATATGGAGGTTTTTGTTACTGGTTGACCCAATTTGTTCACTGCAAAGGAAACAAACAATTGATTTGATTTCCGCGTTTGAGCGGTTCTATTCAAATAAAAACGCAGTTGTCTATGTACGTCCAATTGATGCAAAGTATATTCTGCGTTATTAGAGAATTCTGAAAAAAAGACAGGGAGTTCTATAGTTTGTTGAATACAGAAAGAGGAGGCCACTTTTGGTATGAATGCAGGGTTTAATTTCAATGAAACTCTATGCTTGTGAAAAATCAAATAGGGAGGATCAGAACAAAGAGCTTGAAGTTCTGAAACTCGCCTAGCAGACGTTATGGCTACTAAAAAGGCCGTTTTCCAAGACAGAAATTTTAAATCACAGGTAGCAGCTGGTTCGAAAGGACGGGCAGTTAGGGCAGCAAGAACCATATTCAAATCCCAAGGGGGGACAGGATGAGATAAAGGAGGCCTAAGGAGCCAAGCCTTACAAAGTTTGTGAGACATCAAAGAAGGTTCAAATGAAGCATGAAAATTAGAGATCGCCGCTAGCTGAACCTTAATGGTAGAAACTGAAGAGCCCGACTGAAAAAGGGAGGCCAGAAAATTCAGAACCTCCGATACTGGTGCAGTGAGAGGATCTATACCCCGTTCTTGAGCCCAGAAGGCAAACCTTTTCCATTTACTGGAATAAAGTTTGATGGTGGAAGGTTTATGAGAAGAAGACAGTATGTGGACCACGTCCGGCGAAAGAGCATGGCTCGGACTAAAGATGGACGTGGAGTAACCATGCTGCCAACTTCAGGGACCTGAGAGACGGATGAAGCCGTCCTGACTGATGAGTCAACAGGTCTGGCACCGGATCCAGAAACCATGGACCTTCTATCGCATGCCTTTGTAGGAAAGGAAACCAAACTTGACGAGGCCAGTGCGGGGCAATCAAAATCATCTCGCTCTCCATGTAAATGGCCTTCTGTATCACCCTCGGTAGGAGGGGGAACGGAGGGAAGGCGTAGAGAAGACCGGGGGGCCAAACATGAGTCAGAGCGTCCCTGGGAATCTGTCCCTGAGAAGGGAACAGTGTGAAGAACTCTCTGCATTTCGCATTGTGAGGGCTGGCAAACAGGTCGCAGCAAGGAAAACCCCATCTGTCGAAGATTTTCGCAGCTATACCCTGGTTGAGGGACCACTCGTGGGGTAAAAGAATGGTCCTGCTTAATCTGTCCGCAATCACATTGGACTTCCCCGGTATGTGCGTTGCCATTAGAAAGCGGTTGGTAGCTACCGCCCAGTGCCAAAGTCTCATGGCTTCTCTGCACAGTGGGTAAGACCTGGTTCCACCTTGCTTGTTTATGTACCACACCACCGACATGTTGTCGGATAGGATAGCAATCGGGCCTTGTGGGAGAGCGTGATGGAGAGCTTGGAGTACCAACAGTACCGCTCTCATCTTCAGGACATTGATATGCAAATGCGTCTCCTGGGTCTGCCATGTGCCTTGGACTGACCTGTCCAGGTAATGACCCCCCCACCCTACCTGGGAGGCGTCCGTAGTCACAGTGGCAACGGGACGTTGAGGTATAAAGGGTCGCCCCTGGTCGAGATTTGATTGGAGAAGCCACCAATGCAGATCTCGACGGCAACTTTCCGTGATTATGATTAAGTGGTTCAAGGGAAGTTCCTGATAAGACCATTGAACCGACAGTAGCCATTGTAAAATTTGCATGTGAAGTCTGGCCAAGGGAACTAAAAGTATGGTCGACGCCATCGAGCCCAACAGTTGTAGGATCCGATGGGCCGGGGCTCTGAGTAGGGGAAGACAGGATTTGACTTGATCTTGTAGGACCTGAATTCTTGCAGCCGGTAAAAAGGCGCGCATTCTTTTTGTGTCTAAGTCTGCGCCTATGAAAGTAATACGCTGAGATGGCTGTAGTACAGATTTTTGCAAATTGAACGTGATCCCCAAGAAACGGCCCAAGGTGAACGTGGCTCTGAGCGCTTGGAGTAGTAGATGCTCGGAGGTGGCAGTAAGGAGCCAGTCGTCTAGATAAGGAAACACCTGGAATCCCAGACTTCTCAGGTGAGCAGTTACCACTGCCAGACACTTGGTGAACACCCTGGGGCTGTGGTGAGACCAAAGGGCAGTGCTCGAATTGGAAATGACTGACTCGAGGCGGCAGTGTAAATCTCTCCTGGACCCTTTAGCAATGGCAATGTGATAGTAAGCGTACTGGAGATCTATGGAGCACAGCCATGCATCTTTTCCAGCAAAAGAAGAATAGATTGAAGAGTGACCATTGAATTTGGACTTCTTTACGAAACGATTCAATGAACTGAGGTCCAAAATGGGCCTGAAGTCCCCTGTCTTTTTTGGTACTAAAAATAATCTTGAGTAAGTTCCTGATCCGATCTGGTCGATGGGGACAGGCTGGATGGCTCTTTTTCTAGCAGCTTTGAAACCTCTAATGCTGCCTGATCCCGCTGACTGGGTGGTACGTCCGGGATTTCCCTTAAAGAAAGGGGGGGTTTGTTGAAGGGGATGATATAACCTCCGGTAATAATGCGAAGCACCCACTGATCGCTTGTTATGGATTCCCAAGCTTGTGGGTGTGCCGCAAAACGACCCCCGACTGGCTCCGGAGTTGCACAGTCGGGCAACAACTCAGGGACGCTGGTTGTATGAAGAACCACGAAAGGAATCGCGGTCTCCAGAGTTACGGGGGCCTCTGCCACCTCTGGGGCGGCGTCTTCCAAAATCCCCCCCCCCCCTGCCTCTGGAGGGGGAATCACTGGGTGGAGTAGGGAAAGACTTCTGAGATTTTCTAAACCACATTTTCCCTCCTCTCCGAGCCTTGGGGTAAGGCCTAGAAGGAGCGGAAAATCGGGCCCCAACGGCAGTCAAAGTCTTGCCCTCCTGCTCGCACCGAGTTAGTGTGTCCTTCACCTTGGGTCCAAACAAAGATGACCCATCAAAGGCGTCGTGAAGGAAGACTTGAAGGCCTCCGACGAACACAAGCGTAACCAGGCTTGTCTCCTGAGGGCAACGCCTGTTCCCGCTGCTCTACTCGCCCCTTTGGCCGCATATGAAATGAGCCTCATGGACGAGTTAACAATAGAAAAGAGGGTAGTCATCTGTGCGCCAACAGTTGGAGCCAGCGCCTCAGGTAGGTTACCAACAAGAGAGTCATTTAGCTCTTTGAGAAGATCCCTTTGGAGCCTCGTAAAATGACATAAGTAGTTCAGCGACCGTAAGGCAAAGGCCGCTGAAGACAGGGTATGCTTCCCGTACCTATCCATACTCCTAGAATCCTTATTAGGAGGATGAACAGACGTCGAAGCCTCTGCCACGTCCTGCTGTGTGGCAGAAGCCACCACCAAAGCATCTACAGGCACACCCTTTGTGAGAAACTCCTTCTGGGGGCTGACAAAATTTATTGGGCCTCGAGGCACCGGTTCCACAGAATCAGGGTGTTCCCACGCCCTTGAGAAACCAAATCAAGGAGTTCATCGAAGGCGGAGACACCCAGGAGGCGGAAGGCTGGGCCCCAAAGGCCTTGAGGAAGACTGACTCCTCAGCTGAAGGGGTTTTGGCTTGCCAGTCACCTCTCTGTCTCAGAATCTCCAAGATATCTGAGAAGGAGATATCATCCGAAGATGATTTGGGGCACCCTTCTGCGTCATCGAGGTCAGTATCCGATGTAACAGACTCATCTTGGGAGTCTACGTGCTTCCTCTTACACAATTTCTTCCGTGGGGGTTCGTCCGAAGCAGTTTCGGACGGACCACCCGGAAGAAGGGAACCCCCGATGGGGGTATCCTCAGGCCCTGGGGCCCCGCTGCCGGGGAGCTGCAACACAACAGAGGCACCAGTCTCCAAATCTAGGGACGGTGAGGTAGAATCTTGCTGAACCGGCAAAGGCATGGACAGCACGCTCCTCATGGCCCCAAAGGCCGGACCTCCAGAATCCAAGGAGGTCACTGGTCTAGAGGCCACGATGGCACTGGGAATTCCAGCAGCCGATGCTCCGAGAGGAAGACTAGGCACCGAAGCACCCAATCCCAAAGTGTTCCCCTCGGGCCCGGCTGAAGAGGTCGCAGTACCAAACCCTGAACTGGAGGACAGGGTAGGAAGCACAGTCGGAACCGCGAGACCTCGAAGGGGTCTCTGCTCCGACCGTATGGCTCCGCTTTGCTCCACCACCACCGACTCCAACGGCTCCGAGGAGGTTGGAGGAGGAATCGAATGTGTTGGAGGGGGGATCGGCTCCGAAGCTAACTGTGCTGGAGCCGAGACCAATTTAGTAAACACTGGAGATTGGAATAGCCTCTGTAAAACCCTATCCAGGTCCGAATCTGAAAGTCTCGATGATTTAGAGGAGGTAGACAATCGAGAAGACTTTCCTCTCGGCTCCGAGAGAGAAGGGGACCGGCTCAGAGACGGCTCCAATGCTATCGGCGCCGACTCCACCACAGCATGGACCACCATCGGCACCGAAGGAGCCTTCTTTGGAGCCGAGGGGGAAGAGTCTGAGCTGCACACTTCCACCGGCTCCGAAGCCATTGGAACCGATGGAGGTGATTCACCTCTCGATACTCCAACTTGCGGCTCCGAAGGCAATGGAGCCGAGGTAGGAGGTATCGAGGCAGACCCTTCGACCCTCGGCCCCGAAGTCAGTGGAGCCGAGGAAGAAGAGGTCAATTTTGTCTTTTTAGAAGTCGGCTCCGACGGACTTGTCGGAGCCGACGATCTTTTCTTTTTGGAAGCAACAGGCAGATCTAAGGCTTCCTCAAAAGAAGGTTTGATAAGCCCTTTCAATATTAATTTGTTCTTGCGTTCTTGAAGAACTCTAGATGAGAACGCATGACAGACGCTACAAGTCTCTTGCAGATGTTTCGGCCCCAAACAATAAACACATACTGAATGACTGTCTGTAATGGACATTTTATACTTGCACCGAGTGCATTTTTAAAACCTGACTTTTGTTCCTTAGACATGATACAGGCCACAACAAGTACAAACTCTAAGGAAAACTTACTCTACCACAACAAGTATAGCACTATACACAAAAAAGCGCCAACTGAAAAGCGCGAGACACACTGGCGCGAGTACTGGCGAAAGTTTACCTCACAACAATTTGAAAAAGTTAAACGGCCCAAAGCCCTCTAATTTAAACGAGCTTTGCCCAAAAAACAACTAACCAAAAGTTAATAAAAACTAATAGCACTCAAAGGTAGGGCAAAGGCCCTCTAACTTAAACGGGCCTTACCCGACTGAACAAATTAAATTTTTTGGAAACAAGCACTCAACAAAAAACAATAAGAAATAGTTAGAAATAGTTAGAAATAGCTGTTAAAACAGCTGTTTGGTTAATATAGACAAAAATTCCCTAGGTCAAGGACCAATAAGGTAAAAAGAACCACTTAGCTCCAGCCAAGTCGAGACCACGTCCAGCTTGTTAAGCGGCAAACGAGATCTGGGGAAGCAGGTGTAGTGCATCCTGGGATAGGGAGTAGCCCAGCCAATGAGAGACTTCGTGCTAGTGTATTAGTTGCCGAGTCGGAGCCGATGGATCGGCTCCGAACCCATCTGTTGTGAATGTAGGCGAGATAGGATCCCATTACATACTTTTGTTAGTTAATTAGTCATTTTGCTAGTAAGTTGGTTTCATAAAGTTTGGATTAGTAAGTTAGCCTTAATAACCTGTTCATATATTATATATTTTGTCTCTAGCTTTTTAGTTTCAGTTCTAAGGTAGCACATTCTCAGTTTACACTATGGTGTTAAGGGGAAGGAGTACATGGTTAAAGGAATGAGTTTAATGCTTTTATTGCTGTTATCAGAACCACCCTCTGTAACCTCTCTCTTGTTCCAAACAACCTGATTATAAGGGATGCTTTTCATTATACTCAACTAGGATCACTTGTTTGTTTCAATAGAGGATATTCCATTTTTAACTCAATTATGGATTAACTACTATTTTATTATTATGTAGTACATATTTTAAAGTTAGATTTATATTGGTGAACTAGGTGCATAACATATTTCAGGGAGTGAACTTCACACCCTCCACACTGCAAAGTTTCTGCTTGGTTTGTTTTTGACCCAATACAGGTTGCATACTGGGTTTTCTGAGACTTTGAGCGATACCACAGATTTTTCTTTTTTGAAAATTGCTAACATTAGATCAACTGGTTTCAAACCAAAGCCCTGAGTAGCATCCTGCCATCATCCAGAATGATACCACAGTACAAGGACAAAATGATTGACTTCAACAACTGGCTAAGCTTCTGGTGTCATTCTAAGGGAATCTAGTATCTGTCTGCCTAGGATGACATGATCGACAGAATACGATGCTTTGCCAGAGATGGCCTGCACCTGTCACCTTTGAGATTCGGGATACTGGCAAAGGCTCTTACCACCCCTATAATGCCTTTTTTAGGCAAGGTTCAAATGACAAATTCAATACCGTAACAGGTACAAGCAAGCAAAATCTGAGGGTAATGCTACTCAATGCTAGAAGTCTAAACCTCAAAATGCACTCACTTGAGGCACTCCTTAAAATGGAGAACATCAACATCTGTGCAGTGATACAGACCTGGTTCAAAGCTCCAGAGAGCACCCCTGCATTACCAGGCTATAATTCATACCACACCTTTCGGCCACCTAACCTGGACCGAAACACTAAAGGTGGAGGCGTGTCCATATTCATTAAGGATATCCACACCTCCAAGCTAGTTGTTCAGCATAATGCATCCGAGATTAGCCAAGTTCAATTAACTCTGGGCAAGACCGCAATCCAGATTGTAGCTTAGTACAGACCGCCCACCATGCCCCAGAATTCCCACTCATCTTTTCTTGATACACTGGAAAATATTAGGGTACAACCCAACACCCTAATAATGGGTGATTTCAACTACCCCACTATTAACTGGGAAAACTACTCATGTACCAACTCTTTTGTTCAACATTTTCTGGAATTCATAAATTCCAACTCCTTGGATCAACTTATCCAGACTGCCACCAGGGGCAGCAATATCCTAGACCTGGTCATCACCAACATGGGCGACTGGTGTTCCACACCAGAGGTCAGTTCCTCGTTGGTCAGATCCGACCACAAGCTAATCACCCTAGACATCCACATCCCGCCCCCACCCCCCATCAGAGAAACAACCGTAAAAAAAATTCTCCAAAGCCAACTTCACGCTTCATAAGACAGAAGTGGCAAACTTCACGACACCCATGCAGATGGACAATAGAGGTACAACTGTTGAATCCTACACAAATGCACTTTATCAGCACTTACATGAGTGCATGGATCGTGCTATCCCTAACAGAACCAGGATGCTATCCTCCAAAAAAAAGGAAGCCAATCTGGTGGTCTTCTGCCATAAACAAACTCTACAACAGAAGAAAGAAACTTTTGCAAAAAAGAGTAAAATCCCATGACTGGAGAAACTCCCTGGTCAGCCTCAGTAAGAAGCTGAAATCCCTCATAAAATCCTCCAAAGCTAGTTATGAAAACAAAATCGCCACTGATTCTAAAGTCAACCACAAAGCATTCTATAGCCATGTCAAGATTCTGAATGGCAACACTCAGATCTGCTCTGAGTTACAGCACAATGGCATAAATATACAGAACCAACTGATATTGCCAACATCCTGGCAGAAAGGTTCAGTGCTAACTTTACCCCCCCCTCTCACCCCCTAAAGGGCCCATCTCTATACCGAAAGAATGCAAAGGTCCTGTAATCATGGTTGCACAGGTAAAAACCTCACTCTCCAAAGCCAAGAGCACAGCATCCATGGGACCTGACAACATCCCAGGCTGCCTTCTACATGAACTACAGAATGAATTGGCACCCCACCTAATTACCATGTTCAGTCACAGCCTCACCTCAGGCTTTGTGCCCAGTGAACGGCGCACTGCGACGGTTATCCCATTCCACAAAGGGGGAACCATGACAGACCCCGGGAACTACAGCCCCATTAGCCTGACGAGCCTGGTCTGCAAGGCCATGGAACGTATCATCATGGAACTCATAAACAAAGACACTGGAGATCTCCAAACTCTGGACCCCACACAGCTTGGGTTTGTAAAAGGCAGATCATGTCTCCTAAACCTGATAAGACTGCTTTGAAGCAGTCACCAAAGCCACAGATGATGGTAAGGTGGTTCACACAGCCTATCTAGATCTCGCCAAGTCGTTCAACACCATCCCCCACTCTGGAATTATAGATAAACTCACTAAACTAGGTATAAATCCCTATGTCACAAGATGGGTTGCCAACTGGCTTACTGACAGAACTCACACTGAAAGTAGCAGACTCCAAATCAAACTTCAGACCAGTGTGACAAGTGGAGTACCACAGGGTTCAGTCCTGGGTCCTCTCCTGTTTGGTATCTATTTCTCTGAAGTACAGGCTAACACAGAAGGTCTTTGGCTAACTAAGTTCACAGATGACTGCAAACTAGGAGCCATAATCGAAACTCCTAACGATGTGGACATCCTACAAAAGGGCTTTACTGAGACAGATGCCTGGTGTCAAAGCCATGGCCTCAAGCTCAATGCCAAAAGGTGCATTGCCATTCCCTTTGGTAAAAACTCTGTACCCATGAACTACCACATAGGTGGTAGTCTACTTAACACCGAAAGTGTGATAAGAGACCTTGGGACACAGGTGGACAGTAGTCTCTCCTTTGATAATCACATCGCCTCAGTGGTCAGGAAATCCTTCTACGTGGTACACCTCATCACAAAAGGTTTCTCATCCAGAAAAAGAGAGGTCATTGTTCCCCTCTACTCATCACTCATTAGACCCATTATAGAGTACAACGCCCCTTTTGGTATGTACCTCACAAGACATCTACAACTGGAAAGGCCACATAAATACCGCATAAAGAGGATTACTGGCCTCAAACAGATGCCTTACGCAGACCGTCTCAAAAAACTCCAGCTTTACTCCGTCACATATCGCCTACTCAGAGGCGATCTCTGCCTAACATACAAAAAGCTATGTCAAACCCAGAGCTGTTGGACATGCTCCACTTAAAGGAATCCCAATCCCTCTGAGCTACACGCTCTAGGGACCTAAACCTTGTCACCACAATAAACAGAACATGCTGGTGAGATAGATTCCTGTCCCAGAGACTTCCCATACTCTGGAACAGACTACCTATCTATATCAAACAGAGCTCCTCATTAGCACTCTTCAAGAAAAATCTTGATGACTGGATGGGAAATAGGAAATTCACCCTGGGGATCACTTCTGTGTCTCTGCTTGACAGGGGCACAGGAAAATAATTTTCTTGGGTGGTGAAAGCCAGGGTACCTTTTTTGGCTAGGCTTATATAGGCCCTAGGGCCAATAGCCTAGTACCTACCTATGAAGAATAATGATTAGGTTGGCATTCGTTAATTCTTTCCAGTGAGTCTTTAGAGAACAGAAACACAAGACTGGTTGGACAAGATAATGCCCATTAGACTTTCACTGAGGCCTGATAATTACTAGAACTTAAGTGGATTTTTGAATAAGCTGCAGCCCTTAGAAGTTGGAAACAATTAATAGAGGATGACAGCCTAATTCGATGGGAAGGATTCATCCAAAAATGTGGAGTGTCTAGGGAAGGCATCTTTGACATCCTAGCAACCAAGGACCGGATATGAAAGCTGGTTTAGGTGTCCCTTCTTGTCAAATACATACATACACACACATATGCATGCATACATACAGACATACATGCAAATATTTCAAGCACAAGCATTAAAGCCCTTCTAGCTTGCCAATATGCCAAAACACTTGTTCCCATAATAAGTGTCCAGGCTGTTCTTAAAAATATCTAAAGTAGTACTTGCTTTAATGTCATTTAGTAGTCTGTTCCAGCATCAGCTACTCTGTCAGAGAACCAACTAGTACACTTCTCATTCCTATAGAATCTTCTACATAGATTGTCTGATGATTCATTTGTACTCTTTGATAACCCTAAACATTCTCAGAGATAGTTGTATCTAAACGCTGTATATACCTGAATAAGATCTTCTCTTAGCTATCTGTAAGAGACACTGTACAAGTTCAGATATTTTTGTCTTTCATAATAACAAATTTTCACATCCATGATGTTCTTGGTATATTTTCACTGTACTCTTTCCAGTTTACTCATGCTTGTTTTCTTATAGGGTTTCCATATTGTTATTCCATACTCAAGTTTAGGTCTAATGTAACTAACAATGACTTTGTCATTTTTGATTTACTAGACTTTATAAATCTTTTTATCCAACCTATAGTTCTATAACTATCTTTAACCAAATGGTTGACATGATTAGAAAAACTCATAGCTGAATCTACCCATATACTCAGGTCCTTAAATGAGTCTACAGTTTCAATCACTGTGTGCTGTATTAAATATTCAACTTTCAATTTATGTCTCCCAAATCTCATATGCTTAGTTTTTTATGTATTTGTCAGCATATTATTCTCCTGTGCTCAAATGGTCAATTTAGTCAAGTTATTTTGCAGCAATGCCTTATCTTAATACATGTAATCAATTTACCCAATTTCAGGTCATCTGATTATAGACAGTAGAACACCTCAGATGAAAAAGGTCTGAAAGATATAATCTAAACAAGTAAGGGCCTAGTACAGAGCCCTGTGGGACACCTTGACTGTAACCAAGGATTTCACCTGCCCAGTTAGTGTGTGATAGTTGCCATGTCCTATCTGTAAGCCATTCAGCTATCCATCTTATCAAGAGTACATCAATACCTAGTTGTACTAATTTATTGATCAGTATTTTGTGCATGACCCTGTCAAATGCTGAAGTTAAATCTATATAGATTACATCACAGCACAATTTTAATTCATAGCTATTATATTGTTATAGAACATCATGTTACAGGGGGTAATAGATCTATTTTCAACATATGCATGCTGATATATGGTTTCAAGTCCCAAACTATCCAGGTCTGATAATAAATTATCTAATATTACCTTCTCCATTATTTTTCCACAACATGAAAGTAGACTTAAGGGTCTGTATGAGTCTGGGTTTGTCCTACTCCCCTTTCCCTTAAAGACAGGTTTAATAAGCGCATGTCTCCAATCTTGAGGAATCTCCCCATATTTACATGACCTAATGAATAAAAAATATAATGGTACCGTAAGTTCTTGCTGAAGTGTTCTCAGGTCATTGTTACTAATTCCATCTCCTCCCAGTACTTTGTATGGATCCAGTTTGCGTATTTCTTTTTCAATACAATCTAATTTGATTTCAGTATCTGGGGTTACCTGGATGTCACTAGGACAACTTATTATCCCCTTTTGTGGAGCCAAACTGTTTTGCACAAGATTCTGTAAATATATCTACTGTATAATCTGTTGTGTCTGAGAATAAATTATAGAATCTGCACACAGTTTATCAAAATGTGTGCGTCTTTACTCCTTTCACATCTTATGTATCTATAAAAAGGTTTCCTATTATGCCCAATATCCTTATATAATATTTTCTTGATCTTGTCTCACACTATGCTTAATCTGTTTGTCCAGCTTATTTCAGTTTTCAAAGTTGTAGTTCGACCTCTCTTCCATTTTTTGTATTTTCTGTCTCTCATCTTAATCAGATATCTTGTTCTTATGAAAATATATCCCCTTGATGTTGTACGCCTGGATCCTGATGTTAAACAATTTTTTGATTTTTTTGCAATCAATTTTTCTTTCAAAAATTTCCACATTCCATCTGCAGTTTTTCCACTGAACAACTCACTCCAGTTAGTTTTACATAGTGACTGTTTTGCTTCCATATAATCTGTAATTAACTTTATGTGCATTGGTTTAGATTTCAGTTTGGCAGAATTATCCAGCAACAAGTCAACCTTTATAACCCCATGATCACTGCACATCAATGGTGGTAAAACTTGACTTGAAGTAACAATAATTTCTTTAGGACCACAAACAATGTCTAGTATGTTCTGTCCCCTGGTAGGTTTTTTACAATCTGAAGCAATTGTTCCTTAATATACATTGTGAATAATTTACTTACTAACGTTGTTGAATCAATATTATTCCAGTCTATTTCTGGGAAATTGAAGTCCCCAGCTAATATTATTCTTTCAGACCAAGACTCCTGCTCTCAACCCCTCTCTTCCAGAGAGGCACGTACTCAGCTGTACCCTAATAATCAACTGCTTGTAATAATCTCTGCTAAAACAATGGTCACCAAGTATAAGAGAAACTACGAGAAGAAATGGAGGGAAACATTAATGATCCTGACATACACTATGAGAACCAGTCAACATCGCTTCTTCGGATCGAAGTGTGGACTTGAGTACTTCTACATCGCAGCCAGATAATTTAGACAATATCAAGGAATTAGTTCCCAGTATGGGAGATGCTAGTAAGGGAGATTACAGGACTGGCTTCATGTTTTCTGAGAATGCTCTGTACTAGCCAGATTGAGACCAGAATTACAAAACTGGTGTGATACACTTCGGCCTGGAAATACAGTGTTAATGCCTTCCCCAATTCTTATCGGCTATGCTCCTGAGTTTGAACTCCAGTTGAAGGGAAAAAGCTGTCTGGCCTTAATGATGACTGTAGGGAGAAAGGTGGTTACTAGTGTGACGATTGGGGAAAGATGGGCGAAGGCTGCCATCCTAGTCAAATAAAATTTGACACACAATTCTATTAACTGTATAAATAAATGTAAAATACAGGCTTGTGTTTTTTAAATGTAAGAAAACACTGTAAAATGTGAACTTCAAGATTGTTGCAACATTGCCATCTGCTGTAAGGAAAACCATGCCAAGTATTTCAAATGTGTCTTTTTAAGTTGAAAAGATCTTATGAATCTCTCTAATGTTTTACAATTCGGCTCCAGTGCAGCTGGATGAAGGCTTCATGCCCATTGTTTTAAGGCTAAAGTTTATGACCAGAATTTAGATGTGGAAGATGCTTTATTACTCTAGTTTTTATTAGAATATACATGTGAAATGTCTTCTATTGTTATAAGTTTCTGTACAGGTGTTAGATTGCTAAATAATGCAGTTTGTTTGCCTGGGAAAACCTAAGTGTCAGAAATGATGTAATGTGGGGAGGGACCCAGCAAACATGTTTGTTAGTAATGTTTAAATACTATTTCTCACAAGAGACTGGAAGCATTTTGACTTTGGACATCCAGCTTATCAGCACTTTGCCTTGTGCTCACATGTAAGTTTTAGCACTGTGATTTCTTGCAGGAATAGTTAAAGCTAGTAAAGATTAATTAGGTATTTTTCTTTTAAATCAGACCTGTCCTACTGTGTTATTTTAAGTTTCTGTGTGATCTCTGAACTCTTAGATATCTCTGTGGTGTAGTAGTTTTGTCTTGTGTTTTAATTATTTATTATTAAATATTTTTAAAAACCTTCTACCTGTGGATGGTTTGTGTAGAGATAAGCTCTACAGTACATTGCATATTTATAGAGGTTATTGTAATAGGCCACTAAAGTAAGCCTTGACTGTTAGTCATACTACCATTGGATAATAATACTGCTCAGTAATAATTGGACACCCTTTTAATGGCCTTTGAGTAGCTGATATTTATCAGCTAGTGGTGGCAGTAATTACTACCGTATAGCCTGGGTAAAGGAGCACAGCTGGAGAACCTGTGCCAGCCTTTTCCCAGGAGGGTCTGTGTGGTTGTATAACCTCTTCTCAAAGTGTGTGTGTGGTGTGTCAGCTACCTGGGCAGAGACACGAAGCACTGGTTGGACAGAGAGGGTACTGGAGGTTAGCTTGCCAGCTAGGCTGAGATCTGGGCCCTATAGCTGTGCCATTGGGGAGTCTTATTGGGGAACTGGAGAGCAAGGGAGCAACCAGCCCCAGACTGACTGTGATCTCTGTGTGCACTTAAGGGAAATTGTACTTTACTGTGTGTATTAGTTATCCCTTCCTCTTCTATGAGACGACCTCCCTGGTGTTAGTGGTGAGGACTGAGGCTCCTTGATTGCTGGGCCAGGGTGCGGTCATCACAACTAGGTCTTGGGAAGTTACAGGAACCCCTTTACCACAAGAATGTAAGGTCCTAATGTTGGAGATATGATATTTTGATTGCTTTATAGGAGATAAGCTGAAATCTGATCCTGTTTAGAAAAGGACTCCTTGGAAAAAAGCAGTAGCCATTGCACAGACTCATCATGTGGGTCAACAGATTATAAGATTAATAATTTTAAGTTATGTACTTACCATAATTTGGCATCTGTGTTGTCCATTCTCACTCTGACTCACATCTGGATCACGGATCTGATTACTCCCGCTTCTTTTTAGTGCCAAAGAAAACCAGGGACCTAAGGTCAATCTTGGACCTCAACAAACTGAACCTCTACATAAAGTAAGCGAAGTTTTGAATGGTTACGGTAGAGTCCACCCTTCCATTAAGGAAGGATGACTGGATGTGCACTGTGGACTTAAAGGATGCGTATTATCACATAAAAATAGACAAGCGTTCCAGGAGTCATTTGGGCTTCAGGCTGAGAGACAGTCACTACCAATTCACAGCCCTGCTCTTTGGACTCGTCACAGCCCAAAAGTATTTACTAAATGCACAGCAGTGGTTGCAGCTCATATCAGACTGCGATGTTTTCAGGTGTTCCCGTATCCAGACAACTGGCTCCTGACTACCCCAACCAGGCAGAAAGTATCTCATGCCAGAGATTACCCGTTCCTGACATCAGCTCTCCTAGGCATCACAATAAATCAAGACAAGTCACAACCAATACCACTTCAATCCTTGGAGTTTTTTGGGGCTCGGCTGAACACAGTTACCCGAACAGCATCATTGCCCCTACATGGAAAAGTCACCTTGAGGAGCCAAGAACAAACTTTACCAGTTCTTCCTTCTCCTCCTGCCAGACTTGTTCTTCGGGCTTTTGATCCTATGGTGGCTGCCATAACATTAGTACCTCTGGCAAGGTTCTATATGCTAGTTCTCCAGTGGACCTTGGCTGTGCAATGGTCTCTACTTCACCAGTCTCTCTGTTCCTATCAAGTTGATAAAAGGTGACAAAACTCACCTGGAATGGTGGATTCATTCCGACCTGTAAGTTGTTAAACCACTCATTCTCCCCTCACCCACAGCCACTGTGACCAAGGACACTTCCTAACTAGGATGTGGGAGCATTTCAAGGGAAGATGGTCCAAGGCCAGTGGACTCCTATAGAAACCGGACTGCATATCAACGTCCTACAGATGAGAGCAGTCCTTCTCTCACTGCCAGCCTTTCAGGATATTCTCCCACTGGAGACCATTGCAATTCAGTAGTCTGGTACATCAACAGACAAGGAGGAACCTGTTCTTAACCCCTTTGCAGAGAGGCCATAAGAGTTTGGGAATGGGTGATCTCTTCACACTGCTTTCTCACTGCAACTCACATACTGGGGAGATCAAACGTGCTGGCAGACAGGCTCAGCAGGCCCATCGTGAAGCCATGAGTGGTCCCTCACCAATCAGTAGCGAATCAGATTTTTGACGTTGGGGCCATCCTTATTGCCATCTTTTTGTTTCCCCTCACAAATACAAGTGCAGCAAGTACTTCACTCTGACCCCCCCATCTGGGGAGTCCCCTTGGGATGTTCTCACCCACGATTGGCCCTCTGGTCTCCTTTATGCTTATCCTCCCCATCATTGATCTCAAAATTCCTTCAGAAAACCCAATGCCTATAATCCTCATTGCCCCTTACTGGCCTCATCAGATTTTACTCCCTTTCCTCTGGTCTCATCTGACGTATCCTCCTTGGATACTGGAGCCCAACCAGGATCTCCTGACATATCCATTGCCAGGACTCCATCAAGATCTGACCACTCTCAAGTAAAAAGCATGGTTTCTCCAATTCTGATTGTCAAAGGGTCTGAGCTTTCGTCTCCAGTCAAGAGTATTGTTTTAGCTTCTCAAAAGGCTTCCACCAAAAAAGTATACAGAAGCAAGTGGAATAGATTTTCTCTCTGGGCCACTAAACAGAACACTGACCCTTATTCAGCTGCTACCCCTGCCACCCCCTCCTTTTTTTCTTCCTTGTTTAAAGAGGGCTGCAGCTTTGCTACCATTAAGCTTCAACTGGAGACCATATTCGATTTCCATTCTGGCCTAGCTTCAGGATCTGTAGCTTCTTTGCAGTTATGTAGAGCTTTTATGAGACGTTTTTCTTCTCAGGCCTCCTGTGAAAGACCCCACTCCCCCATAGGATCTCCGCTTGATTCTTCAAGGTCGGACTCAAAAATAATTCGAACCAGCTAGTGATTGTGACACAAAATTTTTGCCTAGGAAAACTATTTTACTAGTCACCATCACCTCATCAAGAATTTCTGAATTACACGCCTTTTCTTCTAAACCACCTTTTTACTTATTTTCCACAAAGAAAAAGTGTCTTTCCATAATAATCAGTCCTTTATGCCTAAAGTAGCTACTGAATCAAACATTAATCAGACTATACAGTTAACAGTTTTCTTCCCCAATTATTCCAATAAAGGGGAGTACATGTTGCATTTACTGGATGTTCATAGGCAACCACGTTTCTGTCTTCATAGGACTAAACAGTTCAGGAAATCAGATCAATTATTTGTGTCCTTTTCGCATAATTGCCTGGGACATGCAGTTACGAAAGTAACTCTTGCAAAGTGGATTGCTAATTGCATTTCTTTAATATATGATAAGAACATTTGAAGCTAACTAATCCTCCTAAAGCCCATTCAACCAGATCTGTAGCCACATCTTCTGCCTTTTCATCCAGAATTTCAATAGCTGTCATCTGTGCAGCAGCCACTTAGTCCAAATCCCATACATTTGAGGAGCATTGCAAATTGGACATTGCCTCCAGAAGCACAGCTTCTTTTGGCTTGACAGTACTCCGGCATATTCTTCCTTGAGGCCACCCAAGAGAGAATGTCGCTGGGGACTCTGACCCATACGTGAATCAGAATGAGAAAGACAAGATCAGATTTTTAAGCTATGTATGTAACATAACTTGTCATCTGTGTTGTTCATTCTTGTTCTGATTCATCTTCCCTCCCATCCAGCCCCCTTACCTAGAAATTATTGTTTCTGGAGGATCTATGAAGCATTATTAGGAATTTTATTCCTGGTTGAGCCTCTGGGTTCGTTTCTTCTCCTTATTGTCCTTATCGCTAATAGGCAGCAAACTCGATCCAAGGAAGCTGTACTCTGTACAGAGGATTGTGGGTAGAGGGAGGAACTGAAGTTTGTAGAAGGCAGCTGAGGTAGCCACTAAATCATTGGTTAGAGTGTTTTAAATCCTTTTAATTTTGTTGCTATGCATTGCCCGTGTTTGCATGGGTTGGCAGTCAGTTTACCAGAGCTGCACGGACCTTAGCAACTAGCAAACTTATCTGCTGTTATCCAAAGCATCCACTACTTTTTACTTGATCTGCACTTCTTATACTATATTTTACTGTGTTGTTATTTTTGAACTGTATTTTTGCTGTTAGCTGCACTTTTTAGCCTACCATAGACTTGGTTCAGATTTGCTGGACCCAGTCTGTTAGTCTGATTTTGCAGTTTCTGAGCACTAATCCAGCTTTTCCCCACAAAAGAGGACCTCCCCTGCACCCTTGTGAGAGAAGAGTGTAGCTAAGGACCCATGTGAGTGATGATTTTTGGCCCAGGGCTCAGTCTCATGCACTAGCATTAGTTAGACTGCTTTAACTCCATTTAATTTTGCTATTTATTGCCCATCTTTGCGCAGTGCGCATCATCTCACAGTACCGTGCAGTGGTGGTCATTATTAGCAGTTACAGACACAAAGCCCTAGATAGATATATTTACCCTTAGTCAATTGCTTGTGTTCCATGTGAGATTTCTCGCTGTTGTGCTTCACTGCCTGGACAGACACTCAGCTGAGCCTCTGAGGTACCAACACAAGCCTCACCCACTAGCCTCTCGCAGTTGAGAACTTTTACTAGTCCCTCAGCCATAACCTGGTCCTTCTACTCCTCTCCCTGTTACGGATCACAATACTATACCTAATATCATGGATGGACAGTTACTCACTGTTTCTCCAGCCGACTTGATTGACATGAGCATCCTGAGACAGTGTAGCAATTGTCTCATGTACAATGACAACCCATTACTTCTATGTCATACAAATTTGATATGTGAGAGATGCATCTATATTAAGAATCTAGAATCTATGCTATCTCGCTCACAAAGCATATTAGATACTAAGGAGGTTGCCAGCTCACACGCTTCTCCTCTTGCACCAACCATACACACAACACCTAAACCCACATAGGTGGAGGTACACACCAGAAGCCTACCCAAAGACCAGAGACCTCCCAAACACAAACATGCTTCACATAATTCATTACCAGCTGAATACAGTACATACAAAAACACACACACCAGTGTGTCACCTAACTCCAAGGCAAAACACAAAATCTAATGTTTTGATTATAGGTGACTCCATTGTGAGACACACAGATGTCTCACTTACCCAGGTGGATAATGTCAGGAGCCAGGATCCGCCACATCACACACACACACTCAGGTCTCTCAACAACAGGCACTGTTATGATTCTGTCACAGTCCATGTTGCTGTGAACGACCTGAGATGTACCTCTTTGGACCATATAAACACAGACATGACTGAACTCTCGGCTTGTGTGTCTCAGGCAGGTACGTCCCTAGCTTTAAGCAGCATTCTGCCTTCACTAAGGATGATGCCACAATACAGACAGCAAATGATTGACTTCAACAACTGGCGGTATCATTCCAAGGGGATCAAGTACCTGTCAGCCTGGGATGATATGGTTGATAGACCACGATGCTTTGCCAGAGATGGTCTTCACCTATCACCTCATGGCTTTCGGTTACTGGCTAAGGCACTTGCCTCCCCTATAGTGCCTTTTTTAGGCAATGTCACAAGAACAAAATTCTTGACTTATAAAATCCTTAAAATACAACCTGAAGGTTTATGCTGCTAAATGCTAGGAGTCTAAATCTGAAACTGCACTCACTAGAAGCATTCCTCATTTTTGGAAGATGCAGACATCTGTGCAGTCACAGAGACCTGGTTCAAGGTCGCAGACAGGACCCTGGCCATGCTAAGTTACAATGCCTTCCACACGTTCAGACCTCAAAATGAACACATGAGAGCTAAAGGAGGGGGGAGTATCAATATTTGTCAAAGATGAATACACCTCTAGACTGGTTAAACAGAACTATTCCCTAGAATTACTCCAAGTGCAAGTAACTGTAGGAAATACTTCCCTCCAAGTTATCATCAATTATAGCTCCCTTCCATGAATCATGATATTCACACTGCCTACTTGGATCTACTTGAGTCTCTCAAAATACAACCAAATACTCTGGTTATGGGTGGCTTTAACTACCCAGCCATAGACTGGGTAAATTATACATGTACTAACATGCTTACCAAAGGTTCTTGGACTTTGTTAACTGCAATACCTGGGAACAGATAGTTGGCACCTCCACTAGGTCCCAAACATTCTTGATCTGGTACTCACCAGCCTGGGAGACTGGTGTACCACTACAAGCATGCAGCCCTCCCTAGTGAAGTCTGATCAAAAATCAGTTTTGTTCGAAGTAATGATTACATTTGACCCCCCCCTCCCCCAGGAGAAATTAGGCTAAAAAACTTCTCCAAAGCCAACTACAGCATCTTAAGAGATTGCATAAACAGCTTCAAAGCTCCTGTCCCCACCGACGACAAGAACACCTACACTGAGATATACACCAATGTTCTGTATAAACATCTACTCAATTGTATTGACTCAGCCGTACCTGACAGGACCAAAGCAAGATCCTCTAGAAAGAACAAGCCTGCCTGGTGGACATCTGCCATAAACAGGTTATACAATAAGCGGAAGAAATTGCTGTCTATGAACATGAAGGGACGACCTCAGAATTGGAAGCACACTCTTCCCAGTTTGGAAAAGCAAATAAGACATCTTGTAAAGTCCTCTAAAACTGACTATGAATCCAGATTAGTAACCCTAGATAAGGATAACCATAAGGCATCCAAAGCCTTAAAGGAAAAGCCTAGATTTGTGCTGAACTTGTGGTGAATGGTATCACATATGCTGAACCTATAGAAATAGCCAACCTACTAGCAGACAGGCTGAGTGAAAACTTTTCCCTGTCCCCACCACATATACCCCAAAACATTCCTCCCACCCATTCTCCACCTAGTATTTCTAAAGAGAAGATCTTAACCTCTGTCTTCACGGCCAAAAACACAGCTTCTATGGGACATGACAATATCCCAGGCTGTGTTTTAAATGGTTTAAAAAAGGAGTTAGCTACACCATTGAGTACTCTCTTTAACTACAACCTAAACACTGGCTTTGTCCCTACAGAAGGGAAAACAGCAATCATCATTCCCTTGCACAAAGGGGGTGCATCCACTGACCCTGGGAACTACAGAACCATAAGCCTAACCAGCCCTATCTGCAAAGCCACAGAGAGAACCGTCATGGTCCTTATCAACAAAGATATAGGAAACCTCCAAATGCTTGACCTGACCCAGTTTGGTTTTGTTAAGGGAAGATCGTGCCTGTTGAACCTGGTGGACCTCTTTGAGAAACTCACCAGAGCTCTGCACGATAGCAAATATTTGCATATGGCTTACGTAGACTTAGCAAAGGTCTTTGACATAATCCCCCACTCAGACATCAATGAAAAAGTCACCCATCTGGGGATTAGCCCATATATTGTCAGGGGGATTGCAAACTGTCTCACTGACAGATCACATACAATTGACATAGGGAATTCCACCTCCACCAGCAGACCCATCACCAGTGGTGTCCACACGGATCAGTGCTAGGACCCCTACTGTTTGGAATCTAGTTCTCAGAAGTACAGGCAAAAACAAAACTTCTGTGGCTGACAAAATTTGCTGATGACTGCAAACTGGTTGCAGTCATCGAGTCCCAAATGATGTCAACGTTCTACAAGAAGGGTTTACTCAAACCAATGATTGGTGCCAAAGCCATGGACTTAAACTCAATGCAAAAAAAAAAATCATTATCAATCCCTTTGGCAAGGGCAATGTTCCTGCGGATTACCATAATAATAGCAACACCCTAAGCTCTAAATCAGTGGTGAGAGAGCTGGGCACACAGGTTGACAGCAATCTTACCTTTGATCACCATGTCTCCAACATGGTTAGTAAGGCCTTCTATGTTACTCACCTCATAAGTAAGGGTGTAGCTTCCAAACTGAAAGAGGTTATAACCCTTCCTATTACTCTTCCCTCATCAGGCAATTAATAGAGCACAATGCTCCCTTTGGTTTTTAACTTAGCAGGCACCTGCAGCAACTGGAGAGACCGCAAAGGTTTCCCATGAAGAAAATTCTGGGTCTTCAGCATAAGTAATAAGCGGACAGACTGAAAGTACTGTCACTATACTCTATCGTATAGACTACTCAGAGGTGACCTATGCCTTGTGTACTGAGGACTGACACAGATTTCAATAAGTTCATTTGCAATCATGATGTTCTGCAAACAGTTATTACTATAATATAAAGATGAGTTCTGGAAGATACATTCTCTCTGAAACACCGATACTTAATTTATAACATGGAAAAACATGCAGTAAGACAACTCTAATTTCTGTTTGTGATCATCGACACTGCATAGGGGTATTAGAAGACTGCTAATGTTAAATGTTAAAGAAGTTTGTCCCAGAAATCACTGGCGTTTTTAACTGTGCATCACGCATGCATGTAGACTGCACTTCAACTGTCGATGTTTTAGAATTGTATTAATAAAAACACAAGTAATCTCCATGACACCCTGCTTGGATTACTTTTGAATACTTAGTAATTGTGTATAATATTTCAGATTATATATTTTTTGTTGTTACTTAGAACGAGTTTACGTTCACTACGTCTACTGCCATTATCTGATCTGATTAATATACAGTGATTAACTAGAGATATATGGACTGAAAATCTTCCACACAGAGAAGGGTTTTGCACTGTTTAGAACTGTATTAACAAAAGTTGGTCATCCTTGAAAGAAAATAAATCATTACACTGATACTAAGCTGCTCACATTCTGTACTCAAAATGTGTCCTATAGTTAATACAATTTCATTTTATGAAAGATGCTACCATGTTGGACTTTTCTGATTATGATGCAGTAATAAATATTTGACAATGTTCCCCTCACTCCACTTCTGAATTAAGCAAATTTATGCTTCTTGCACACCATTTCTACATAAACTCTGCACAACTTTACTAAGCCACCTTTGAAATGCCTGCCAACACCTTTGCAAAGCTGGAATCTGAAGTAGTGAAGAGGAATGTACTGCAAAGGGGGGTCATGTCAGGCTTCTAGAAAAAAAATGAAGTAAATAAACATGTAGATACTAGATGATTTCCATCATGGTGTAATGGAGTGCCCTTCTTCACTCTCCAATCTTGGGTTTTAATTTTCCAGAAGCGCTATTCTATATTTTTTACAATGAATTCCAGTAGAGACATTTCTGACCATGGGTCGCACCTTCCTGAGTTTAACTACCATATCAACATCACCCTTTCACAAAGGGATACTTCCTGTAACATTAGATATTAATTCCCAGTGCCAATACTCTCTCTCTGGAATAAGAACAGTCTACATAAAAGTGGTACGTACGAATGTTGTTGTTGTTGTTGTGTCTTTCGGCTTTTACCGGTTAGGGGTCGCCACAGCGGAACTTCGGTCCGCTAATGATTGGTACTTGATTTTTATGTGCCGAGTTACCAGCCCTGACACATAAACTTCAACGAAGGTACGCCCATTCGCACATGTCTCCATGAAGAAGACGCTCTAGCTGAGAATCGAACCGAACAGTGTCTTATTGTGAGGCGACAACGCTACCGCAGCACCACCACTGCTGGTACGTACGAATGTATGAGCCACATAAAGTTACACATCCTAACCATAATGTACAAGCTGGTCCAAACATAACTCAACAAAAAATCATCTGTGCAGTAAATGCTAACAGCTAACACCACCAAGGCATACTTATACACAAATCAAGCAAAGAAAACAGAAGTTATGTACAATCATAACAAGAGATTTGTGTTGACATTTTTTTATCAGATATGGCCTTGGCAACTTCAAAACCTTAAGATCCAGGGCTCTGACTTCTCTCCTACCTACAATTCCCTAGCCACTGTCAATTACCCTAACCGAGTTTGCCCCATGTAAGAGTATAATTAATGAGCAATAAGATACAGACAGACAAAAAAATCAGTGGGAATGAAAGGACAAGAACACCAGTTAGATGGGATGCTACTAACCAACTAACCTGCTGAGGTTAGAGACAGACAGACCCCCGCAGGTGCTAAGTTACCAGTTAGATGGGATGCTACTAACCAGACAGACAGAACCCCATAGGTGCTAAGTTACCAGTTAGATGGGATGCTACTAACCAAACAGACACTACCCCGTAGGTGCTAAGTTACCAGTTAGATGGGATGCTACTAACCAGACAGACAGAACCCCATAGGGGCTAAGTTACCAGTTAGATGGGATGCTACTAACCAACTAACTGCTGAGGTTAGAGACAGACAGACCCCCGTAGGTGCTAAGTTACCAGTTAGATGGGATGCTACTAACCTGCTGAGGTTAGAGACAGACCCCCGTAGGTGCTAAGTTACCAGTTAGATGGGATGCTACTAACCTGCTGAGGTTAGAGACAGGCAGACCCCCGTAGGTGCTACGTTACCAGTTAAATGGGATGCAACTAACCTGCTGAGGTTAGAGACAGACAGACCGCAGTAGGTGCTACGTTACCATTTAGATGGGATGCTACTAACCAGGCAGACAGAACCCCATAGGTGCTAAGTTACCAGTTAGATGGGATGCTACTAACCTGCTGAGGTTAGAGACAGACAGACCCCCGTAGGTGCTAAGTTACAGTTAGATGGAATGCTACTAACCTGCTGAGGTTAGAGACAGACAGACCCTAGTAGGTGCTAAGTTACCAGTTAGATGGGATGCTACTAACCTGCTGAGGTTAGAGACAGACCCCCGTAGGTGCTAAGTTACCGGTTAGATGGGATGCTACAAACCTGACAGAAAGACCACCGTAGGTGCTAAGTTACCAGTTAGAAAGGATGCTACTATTCCAAAAAAAGCCAACAACTCATTGGAATACACACGGCAAAACAACACTTTAATACAAAATAGTAAAAATATAAAACGTGAGCGCTTTCACAGAGTCCTCTCTGCCTCCTCAGACATACTACAGTAACTGCTGCTCTTGTTTAAATAATGATACATCTAGGTCATATCCAATCAGTTAACAGCATCTTGAGTGAATAAATAAGTTAAAGGCATACAATATACAATATACAAACACTATAAAAACAATCAATCATATAAATAGCGAACTAAAAATATATGTAAAAACATGCTCTATAAAATTAGATAGTGGTAAAACTGTAAAATATATGTACAAATATTAGAAGATGTGACCAAACATAACAATCAATGTTTCAAAGCCCTGTTCCTAAGAAAAGGTTTCAGTGAAACCTTACTATTTAGTCCAGGTGGTCTGCCAGCCTGAAGCCTAATTATCCAGTCTTGTTCTGAGGCTTCGGACTTGTTGTTCATGTTCCCACCTCTTTTATTATCTTGTATGATATGTAACACTAGAAACTTGAAGGGGTATGTGGCTCCCTCCTTTATAACATGCATCGCTATTGTACGTGTCTCTCTTTTATTTTTAATGTCCCTTACATGTTCTAGGACTCTATCTTTGAGTAGCTGATTAGTTTTGTCTACATAATAGGCTGGGCATTTTGTACAGAAACCAAAGTATACAGCATCCTTACTATAACACTCTGTATAAAAGCGTGTAACAATGCTGAACTTTCTAGTCGGTGTGTATACTGCCCCCCCTCCAAGTATGAAGGGGTAGGCTGTACACCTTCTACATGGAAAGGTACCTAGCCTATCAGACCTTGCATAGTGGTCTCCATCTAACTTCTTATAGCACATCTGTCTTTTAAATGACATGTTGTTTTTGAAAGTAAACGATGGTATAGCCCCTATAACACCATCTAGTTCATCCACATTTAACAACATGCCCCAATTATTTTTAATTATATCACAGACTGTACTGATATTACTTGCAAATGTTAATGGAATACGTAATACATCATTCTATGGATTCCTAGTTACTGTGGTACTGGTGGCATAGTTACTCTGGTTATCCTGGTTGGTTCTCGTCCTGCCATAATATGGCTTGTACCTCTCTCTTCTCTCATTCCAAGCCACTTTAATTTGTCTATATCTCTGGCTTTATATCCCCTTTCAATAAATTCATGTTTTAACAGGGTAAGTGCTTGAGACAAACTATCATCATCATTATATAGCCTCATGCATCTAACTATCTGTCCTTTGATCACATTGGTTTTAGTGTAGTTTGGATGCATACTACTATTACTATGTAGAACATTGTTCTTTCTAATGGGTTTCCTATACATGGAGGTATGAACATAATTGAGTGTATCTCTTGTAACTTTTACATCTAGAAACTCTTTCTCTATTTGAGTATTTGTATGTGAAATTCAAAAAGGGGGTAATGGTATTAATAAAATTTAAAAATTGCTGCAAATTATCTTCGTTATCATGCCACAACAGAAAAATATCGTCCACAAAACGCTTGTACCATATAACAGACTTAGCAGAAACGTTACCTGTCAAAATATTCTCAGTTTCCCATTGCACAAGTGCTAGGTTGGCGTAGCTATTGGCACAAGCAGTGCCCATCGCCACACCAACCTCCTGTATATAAAACTTGTCGCCAAACACAAAGATATTATTTTCTAGGATGATCTCACGTAAGGTACAAATAAGTCGAATCTTGGTATTTTCTATCCCTTTTCTATTAAGTAGTTCCCTTACATTATCTATGCCCCAAGAGTGGGGAATAACTGTGAAAAGGGACTCTACATCAAGAGTAACAAGCCAGCATTGGTCATCTATACCCTCCAAATGTACACTAAGGTCTCTCAAAAAATCTTTAGTGTCCAATAAGACAGTAGTACATTCCTTAAGTATAGGATGCAGGTTTTTCTCAACATATATTGACAGTGGTTCTGTCGCCCACCCCCGACTAGATACTATAGGTCGCATGGGTGGGCTTTCTATGTTTTTATGGACTTTTGGTAGACCATACATAAGTGGAGTCATATTGAAATATTCAAAAAGTGGCTCAGAAATCATGCCTGTTATTAACATATCAAACAAAAAAACTTGCAGTCTATCTGTAATAACTTTAACATGAGTTGCAGAACTCTCACAATAAGTATCAGTGTTACTTAAATGTACTAACAGACTTGCAATATATTTGTCTCTATCTAAAATAACAATTCCTACACCTTTATCTGCTGGGTGTATTTCAACACTTTTAAAGCATTGCTACTAACCTGCTGAGGTTAGAGACAGACAGAACCCCGTAGGTGCTAAGTTACCAGTTAGATGGGATGCTACTAACCTGACAGACAGACCCACGTAGACGCTAAGTTGCCAGTTAGATGGGATGCTACTAACCTGATGAGGTTAGAGACAGACCCCCATAGGTGCTAAGTTACCAGTTAGATGGGATGCTACTAACCTGCTGAAGTTAGAGATAGACAGTCCCATATAGGTGCTAAGTTACCAGTTAGACGGGATGCTACTAAACTGCTGAGGTTAGAGACAGACAGACCCCCGTAGGTGCTAAGTTACCAGTTAGATGGGATGCTACTAACCTGCTGTGGTTAGAGACAGACAGACAGACCCCCATAGGTGCTAAGTTACCAGTTAGATGGGATGCAACTAACCTGGCAGACAGACCCCCATAGGTGCTAAGTTACCAGTTAGATGGGATGCTACTAACCTTCTGAGGTTAGAGACAGACCCCCGTAGGTGCTAAGTTACCAGTTAGATGGGATGCTACTAACCAACTAACCTGCTGAGGTTAGAGACAGACAGACCCCCGTAGGTGCTAAGTTACCAGTTAGATGGGATGCTACTACCCTGCTGAGGTTAGAGACAGACAGGCAGACCCTCATAGGTGCTAAGTTACCAGTTAGATGGGGTGCTACTAACCTGCTGAGGTTAGAGACAGACAGACCCCCGTAGGTGCTAAGTTACCAGTTAGATGGGATGCTAGTAACCTGACAGACAGACCCCCGTAGGTGCTAACTTACCAGTTAGATGGGATGCTACTAACCTACTGAGGTTAGAGACAGACAGACCCCTGTAGGTGCTAAGTTACCAGTTAGATGGGATGCTACTAACCTGCTGAGGTTAGAGACAGACAGACCCCATTAGGTGCTAAGTTACCAGTTAGATGGGATGCTACTAACCTGCTGAGGTTAGAGACAGACCCCCGTAGGTGCTAAGTTACCAGTTAGATGGGATGCTACTAACCTGACAGAAAGACCACCGTAGGTGCCAAGTTACCAGTTAGATGGGATGCTACTAACCTGACAGAAAGACCACCGTAGGTGCTAAGTTACCAGTTAGATGGGATACTACTATTACAAAAAAGCCAACAACTTGTTGGAATACACACGGCAAAACAACACTTTGATACAAAATAGTAAAAATATAAAACGTGAGCGCTTTCACAGAGTCCTCTCTGCCTCCTCAGACATACTACAGTAACTGCTGCTCTTGTTTAAATAATGATACATCTAGGTCATATCCAATCAGTTAACAGCATCTTGATTGAATAAATAAAAGTTAAAGGCATACAATATACAAACACTATAAAAACAATCAATCATATAAACAGTGAACTAAAAATATATGTAAAAAACTGTAAAAACATGCTCTATAAAATTAGATAGTGGTAAAACTGTAAAATATATGTACAAATATTAGAAGGTGTGACCAAACACAATAATCAATGTTTCAAAGCCCTGTTCCAAAGAAAAGGTTTCAGTGAAACCTTACTATTTAGTCCAGATGATCTGTCAGCCTGAAGTCTAATTATCCATTCTTGTTCTGAGGCTTCGGTCTTGTTGTTCACGTTCCCACCTCTTTTATTATCTTGTATGATATGTAGCACTAGAAACTTGAAGGGGTATGTGGCTCCCTCCTTTATAACATGCATCGCTAATGTACGTGTCTCTCTCTTATTTTTAATGTCCCTTACATGTTCTAGGACTCTATCTTTGAGTAGCCGATTAGTTTTGCCTACATAGTAGGCTGGGCATTTTGTACAGAAACCAAAGTATACAACATTCTTACTATAACAGTCTGTATAAAAGCGTGTAACAATGCTGAACTTTCTAGTCGGGTGTGTATACTGCCCCCCTCCAAATATGAAGGGACAGGCTGTACACCTTCTACATGGAAAGGTACCTAGCCTATCAGACCTTGCATAGTGGTCTCCATCTAACTTCTTATAGCACATCTGTCTTTTAAATGACATGTTGTTTTTGAAGGTAAACGATGGTGTAGCCCCTATAACACCTTCTAGTTCATCCACATTTAACAATATGCCCCAATTATTTTTAATTATATCACAGACTGTACTGATATTACTTGCAAATGTTAATGGAATATGTAATACATCATTCTCTGGATTCCTAGTTACTGTGGTACTGGTGGCATAGTTACTTTGGTTATCCTGGTTGGTTCTCGTCCTATCATAATATGGCTTGCACCTCTCTCTTCTCTCATTCCAAGCCACTTTAATTTGTTTGTCTATATCTCTGGCTTTATATCCCCTTTCAATAAATTCATGTTTTAACAGGGTAGGTGCCTGAGACAAACTGTCATCATCATTATATAGCCTCATGCATCTAACTATCTGTCCTTTGATCACATTGGTTTTAGTGTAGTTTGGATGCATACTACTATTACTATGTAGAACATTGTTCTTTCTAATGGGTTTCCTATACATGGAGGTATGAACATAATTGAGTGTATCTCTTGTAACTTTTACATCTAGAAACTCTTTCTCTATTTGAGTATTTGTATGTGAAATTCAAAAAGGGGGTAATGGTATTAATGAAATTTAGAAATTGCTGCAAATTATCTTCGTTATCATGCCACAACAGAAAAATATCGTCAACAAAACGTTTGTACCATATAACAGACTTAGCAGAAATGTTACCTGTCAAAATATTCTCAGTTTCCCATTGTACAAGTGCTACGTTGGCGTAGCTATTGGCACAGGCAGTGCCCATCGCCATGCCAACCTCCTGTATATAAAACATGTCGCCAAACACAAAGATATTATTTTCTAGGATGATCTCAAGTAAGGTACAAATAAGTTGAATTTTGGTATTTTCTATCCCTTTTCTATTAAGTAGTTCCCTTACATTATCTATGCCCCAAGAGTGTGGAATAAGTGTGAAAAGGGACTCTACATCAAGAGTAACAAGCCAGCACTGGTCATCTATACCCTCCAAATGTACACTAAGGTCTCTCAAAAAATCTTTAGTGTCCAATAAGACAGCAGTACATTCCTTAAGTATAGGATGCAGGTTTTTCTCAACATATATTGACAGTGGTTCTGTCGCCCACCCCCGACTAGATACTATAGGTCGCATGGGTGGGCTTTCTATGTTTTTATGGACTTTTGGTAGACCATACATAACTGGAGTCACTGGGTACTCTATATTGAAATATTCAAAAAGGGGCTTAGAAATCATGCCTGTTATTAACATATCAAACAAAAAAACTTGCAGTCTATCTGTAATGGCTTTAACATGAGTTGCAGAACTCTCACAATAAGTATCAGTGTTACTTAAATGTACTAACAGACTTGCAATATATTTGTCTCTATCTAAAATAACAATTCCTCCAACTTTATCTGCCGGGCGTATTTTAACAAGTTTAAAGTATTGCTACTAACCTGCTAAGGTTAGAGACAGACAGACCCCTGTAGGTGCCAAGTTACCATATAGATGGGATGCTACTAACCTGACAGACAGACCCACGTAGGCGCTAAGTTACCAGTAAGATGGGATGCTACTAACCTACTGAGGTTAGAGACCGACAGACCCCCGTAGGTGCTAAGTTACCAGTTAGATGGGATGCTAATAACCTGCTGAGGTTAGAGACAGACAGACCCCCGTAGGTGCTAAGTTACCAGTTAGATGGGATGCTAATAACCTGCTGAGGTTAGAGACAGACAGACCCCGTAGGTGCCAATCTACCAGTTAGATGGGATGCTACTAACCTGCTGAAGTTAGAGACAGACAGACAGACCCTCATAGGTGCTAAGTTACCAGTTAGATGGGATGCTACTAACCTGAAAGACAGACCCCCCCCATAGGTGCTAAGTTACCAGTTAGATGGGATGGTACTAACCTTCTGAGGTTAGAGACAGACAGACAGACCCCCGTAGGTGCTAAGTTACCAGTTAGATGGGATGCTACTAACCTGCTGAGGTTAGAGACAGACAGACCCCCGTAGGTGCTAAGTTACCAGTTAGATGGGATGCTATTAACCTGCTGAGGTTAGAGACAGACAGACCCTTGTAGGTGCTAAGTTACCAGTTAGATGGGATGCTACTAACCTGCTGAGGTTAGAGACAGACAGACCCTTGTAGGTGCTAAGTTACCAGTTAGATGGGATGCTACTAACCTGCTGAGGTTAGAGACAGACAGACCCCTGTAGGTGCTAAGTTAGCAGTTAGATGGGATGCTACTAACCTGACAGACAGACCCACATAGGTGCTAAGTTACCAGTTAGATGGGATGCTACTAACCTTCTGAGGTTAGAGACAGACAGACAGACCCCCGTAGGTGTTACGTTACCAGTTAGATGGGATGCTACTAACCTGCTGAGGTTAGAGACAGACAGACCCCCATAGGTGCTAAGTTACCAGTTAGATGGGATGCTACTAACCTGCTGAGGTTGCAGACAGACAGACCCTCATAGGTGCTAAGTTACCAGTTAGATGGGATGCTACTAACCTGCTGAAGTTAGAGACAGACAGACCTCCATAGGTGCTAAGTTACCAGTTAGATGGGATGCTACTAACCAACTAACCTGCTGAGGTTAGAGACAGACAGACCCCCGTAGGTGCTAAGTTACCAGTTAGATGGGATGCTACAATCCTGCTGTGGTCAGTGACAGACAGACGCCCGTAGGTGCTAAGTTACCAGTTAGATGGGATGCTAATAATCTGCTGAGGTTACAGACAGACAGACCCCCGTAGGTGCTAAGTTACCAGTTAGACGGGATGCTACTAACCTGCTGAGGTTAGAGACAGACAGACCCCCGTAGGTGCTAAGTTACCAGGTAGATGGGATGCTACTAACCTGACAGACAGACCCCCGTAGGTGCTAAGTTACCAGTTAGATGGGATGCTACTAACATTCTGAGGTTAGAGACAGACAGACAGACCCCCGCAGGTGCTAAGTTATCAGTTAGATGGGATGCTACTAACCTGCTGAGTTTAGAGACAGACAGACCCCCGTAGGTGCTAATTTACCAGTTAGATGGGATGCTACTAACCTGACAGACAGACCCCCATAGGTGCTACGTTACCAGTTAGATGGGATGCTACTAACCTTCTGAGGTTAGAGACAGACAGTTAGATGGGATGCTACTAACCTGCTGAGGTTAGAGACAGACTCCCGTAGGTGCTGTTACCAGTTAGATGGGATACTACTAACCTGTTGAGGTTATAGACAGACGGACCCCCCCGTAGGTGCTAAGTTACCAGTTAAATGGGATGCTACTAACCTGCTGAGAGTAGAGACAGACAGACAGTCCCCCATAGGTGCTAAGTTACCAGTTAGATGGGATGCTACTAACTTGCTGAAGTGGTATTGAGAAACTGCTGAAGTTGCCCCAGCTCTTGCAGAATGGGCTTTAGGTTTTTTTGTAGAGTTTTAGATCAAATGTTTCATAAACAAAGGATAAACAGCTTACTAGCCACCTTGAAAGTGTGATCTTGGAAACTCCTTGTCCCAGTTCAGATCTACAGAATGCAATGAGTAAGTGATCTGACTTCTTGAAGTTCTTGATTCTTTGTAAATAAATTCTCTGAATTGTCTATAAATTTCAAATGTAGTGTCTTATCTCCTTTGTTAGAGTATTTTGGAAAGAATACAGGCAAATCAATATGATGGACTCGGATGCCACTTTGGGAATGAAAGACGGATTTGTTTTAAGAAAAACCCTGTCCTTACGAAAAACATAGTAAAGTGGTTTACATGAAAGAGCTTGAAGTTATAAAATCCTCTTAGCAGAAGTGACTGCCACTAAAAAGATCAATTTCCATGTAAAAAACTTAATGTCCATTGAATTTGTTGGTTCAGAGGATAACTGTGTGATAGCCTAAAGCATTACCATTATGTCTCAAGGAGGAACAGGATCTTGAATGGGGGGGGGGGGGGGGGGCCAAGAAGAAAAGTTCCTTTAAGAAAGGCTTTAGACACCTTTAAAATAGCTATAGGAGTCTCATTATGACCTATGTGAACATTGGAAATGGCTGCCAGTTGAACCTTGATTGGTGAGAAACTTGAATCTTTTTGAAAGTGTTCAGAGAAGAACTGTAGAATAGAGGGAAGTGGAACTGAGAAAGGGTCCAAGTCTTTCTCAATGCCCAGAAAAAATTTTCTTTTTGATACACGTGTCTAGAGTCAGACTTTTGTGAAAAGAATATGAACATTTGCTGTTAATCTGATGCCCCTGATCATAGCTAGAATTGGAGTAACCAAGCAGTTAACATTAGGGAGTCTAGGTTTAGAAGAGGATGTTCAGAAGGATGAGATTAGGTCCGGCCTGTGGACCAGAGTCCAGAGTTGACTCAACAGCTGAGAAGAGATAAGGGAACCACACCTATTGTGGCCAGTATGGAGCAATGAGGATCACCTTAGCCTTGACCCTTCTGGCTATCTAAATGAGTTTTGCAATAACAGGAAATGGAGACAATGTACAGAGGAGATCCAGGAGCCAACTGTAGAGCACACCATCCCTTGGCGATGGTGACTGACCTATGGAGGGATCAGGGAAAAGCAGCTGCTGTACTTGTTCAAGTAGAAGGCAAATAGGTCATAGCAAGGCTGGCCCCAGAAACTGGAGATTTTGTTTACCACTGTTAAATTGAGGGGCCACTTATGCGGCAAAATAATACACCTGCTCAATGTATCTGCTGGTACATCAGAAGTCCCAGGAATGTATGTTGCGATCAGAAAGCAACGGGTAAGACATTGCTTATTTCCAGTCATGGCCTCCAGACACAATGGGAAGACGTCGCTTATTTCCAGTCACGGCCTCCAGACACAATGGGAAGACGTCGCTTATTTCCAGTCATGGCCTCCAGACACAATGGGACAACGTCGCTTATTTCCAGTCATGGCCTCCAGACACAATGGGAAGACGTCGCTTATTTCCAGTCATGGCCTCCAGACACAATGGGAAGATGTCGCTTATTTCCAGTCATGGCCTCCAGACACAATGGGAAGACATCGCTTATTTCCAGTTACAGCCTCCAGACACAATGGGTAAGACCTGGAACCCCCCCCCCATTTGTTGCTGTACCAGAAGACTAACATGTTATCTGTCTGGATTGCAATCACACCTACTAACAGAGAGCCTTGAAGTGTCTGCAGTGCCAGAAGGACTGCTCTCATTTTCAGAAAACTGATGTGCGAATTGGTCTCTAAGGTTATCCTTGTACCTTGAACCATCTTTCCCTCATAATGTCCTCCCCAACCTAAAAGGGAAGTGTCTGTGGTAACTACTGCTATCAGTGAAAGTGGAGACAAAACATGACCTGTTGTCAATGCTGATGAAGAGATCCACCACTCTATGTGGGTTCTGCATACTGAGGTCAACCTGACTGGAGTGTTGAGAGGGGTAAAAATGTTGAGTCCATTGGACAGCAAACCCCCTCATATGGAAAGTGGACATGGGAACTCGAATGGCTGCTAAACCCATAAGTCCCAGTAGTCTTAGATTTAAACATGCTGGGGAGTGTGGGGGATTGTCTAGTACTTGTGATGTTATTCGGCAGATTGAATGAACCCAGTGCGGAGGTAAGGTGATTTTCTGAATTTTAGCATTTAGATGAAATCCAACGAATTCCAGATTCTAATTAGGTAACAACTTGCTTTTCTGGATGTTTACAATAATTCCCAAGCAGTGAAGTAACTGGAATAAGAGATCCTTTTCCAGAAATAGCAGATCTTTGACTGGAGTGGGAAGGAGCCAGTCATCTAGGTATGGTAACACCTGGAACTCTTGCAGTCTGAGATAAGCAGTTACTGCTACCATGCACTTGGTAAACACTCAGAGAAGCTGTGGTGAGTCCTGCTGTTGCAGATTCCAACTGAGTGGATGGTATGAAGGGATTTCTTACCTTTGCCTGAGGCACTGTTAGAAATTAAATTGAGTATTCTCCAGTTATTATCCTTAACACCCAAGAATATGAAGTGATGGCCTGCCAGGTTTGTGAGTGTAGGGATAGGTACCCCCAATTGCCTGCAGAGTGAGGCAGTCAGGCAACCCTTCAGGAGCTGGAAGGATTTCTCAGAAAAGGGTCCATGAAATCCTCGGTTTTGTTTTCCGCTTGTGCTTCTAGGGCAACATCCACTGAAATCACCTTTTCTTCTGCTGCAGAGAAGACTTTCAGGAGAAGCTTCCTGGGTATGACCTTGCAATTTCTGAAACCACACTTTCTTCCCTCCTCACTGATTCCCGGAGAAAGTTCTCAGAGGAGTGGAAAAAACGGATTTTGATGGCAGAATGTTTCTTACCATCTTGTTCCCTTCTCACTAGGGTGCCTTTGTCTTCTGGGCCAAACAATGTAGCACTATCAAAGGGAACATTGGTACAGGATGTATTAATGTCCTCTGCAAGATCACATAACTGAATCCATGCAAGGCGGCGTAAGGCTATACCAGTTCCTGCTGCTCTAATTGTCTCATCAGCTATATCAGAAAGCAGACACACGGAGACATTCAGAATAGAAAATAAGGTAGGAAGCTGGGATTCAGCAGCCATCTGGAAATCTGATGGCAAATTACCCGAAAGAGAATTGATAATTTCTTTACTCAATTCTCTTTGGAATCAAATAATATGGGCCATGTAAGTTCACAACTCTCAGGGGAAAAAATTGCTAAAGCTTGTGCCCATTTTCCAAATCTGTCCGAGACCCTAGACGACTTCTTAGGTGGATGGACAGATGAACTCTCCTCTAAGAGTTCTTTCTTTGTTGCTGCTGCTATGATCATGGCAGAAGGACCCTTACTCCAGTGAAGTCTGTCTATCAGGGCCACTAGAATCCTGTCAGATTTCTTGGATATAGGCTCTGTTGTATCAGGCTCTTGTCCGGCTTGCTGAACCACTAGATCAATAAGGACATTGGGGGAAGAAGACGAGCCAGCTCCAAAAGCCTCCAGGAACACAGATTCTTCTGAGGAAGGTGTATCTGTGGACAATCCCCTTTCTTTTTGAGCAATTCTAGAACTTCTCTGAAGGAGATATTTCCAAAGGGGATCAAGGGTAACCTTTCCCTTCCTCCTTATTTCCTTGTTCCACTTGAAAGAAAGTTACTGTTTGTCGTTTTTGCATTTACGTTACCTGTAACACATTGCACTTAAGTTACCTGGCACTTGCTCACTAAAGCAATTATATAAGTCAGCACTAAAAATTAAAAGCACTACACCCTCTCTCCCCACTGGCCCTTGTTTTCAATTATAAAGGAATTCCCAATACTATTCTAGCATGTCCAAAGGTCAGTTGTCAATCTCCTCTCCGGTCCAGCTGGTGAATCTGGGAATCTTGAGGCAATGTTACAACTGCCTCATGTACACAGACAACCCTCTCCTCCTCCCAACAAATTCCAACACATGTGAGAGATGCAACCATATAGCTAAACTGGAGGCTAAGCTCTCTCAACTCAGTACTGGTATAACCAGCCAGGAGGAGAAGGAAACCACACTCACTACAATTCCAGTCTTGCATAGACCTACCATGACAGCAAACCAAACACATAATCACACAAAAACATACTCGGAGGCTCTAAATAAAGATCTGCCTAAGCAGCAGAGACCTCCAAAGCAGACACCCAAGCAACAGCTACCCCAAAACAAAACACGTGCAACACATATCTCACAAAGCCAGTGTGCCAAACAGTCACAGCCCTAAAGACTAAACAACACACCTGATACACTTGTAATAGGTGACTCTATCGTCAGGCACACTGACGTCCCGCTCACCAGGCTGAACAAGGAGAGGGTCACGGTGAGCAGTCTGTCGGGCGCTAGGATCCGCCACATAACACAAGCACTCAGGTCACTCCAAGGCAAGTACAAATATGACTCAGTCATTGTCCATGCTGGTGTGAATGACCTGAGACGTACCTCCCTGGACTACATGAAAAGAGACATAGAGGAGCTCTCTGAGCATGTAGCCCAGGCCGGTATGACCTTGAGTAGCATCTTACCCTCACCAAGAATGATGCCACAATATGAAGACAAGATGATCAATTTCAACAATTGGCTTAAGTACTGGTGTCATTCAAAGGGGATCCAATGCCTGTCAGCTTGGGATGATATGCTCGACAAGCCACGATGCTTCGCTAGGGACGGCTTGCACCTGTCACCCCTGGGCTTTCGGATATTGGCAAAGGCTCTTGCTACCCCCATAGTGCCTTTTTTAGGCAAGGCTCAAATGACAAACCCACCTCCACAGGTATCACAAGGGATAAGAAACTAAGAGTAATGCTACTCAACGCCAGAAGTCTAAACCTCAAGATGCATGCACTCGAAACTCTCCTTAGCATGGAGAACATCGATATCTGTGCAGTAAGAGAAACCTGGTTCAGGGCTCCCGAGAGCACCCCAGCACTACCAGGTTATACCTTATACCATGTTTTTCGGCCCCAAAACTTGGACCGAACCACAAAAGGAGGGGGAGTATCGATATTCATCAAAGATACCCACAGCTCCAGGTTGGTGGCAAAGCACGAAGCATCAGAGACTATCCATGTGCAACTAACAGTGGGTAAAACTGCCTTTCAGTTTATAGCCTGCTACAGACCACCCTCCCAAACCCAGGAACCCCACTCGGCCTTCCTGAGATCACTGGAAAATATGAAGGTCTCTCCAAACACCATTATATTGGGCGACTTCAACTACCCAGACATAGACTGGGAGCATTACTCTAGCTCCAACACCCTAGCCCAAAGGTTCCTAGAATTTATAAACTCAAATGCTATGGAACAACTTGTTACCACTCCAAGAGGGGAAAACATACTGGACCTGATCATCACCAACATGGGGACTCTATGCTCCAGACCAGAAGTGTATCCCTCACTGGTAAGATCAGACCATAAACTAATCTCACTGGATATTCACAAATCCGAATCCACCCCCTGCCCAGAAAACCACAGTGAAAAACTTCTCTAAAGCAAATTTCACACTCCTCAAAACCAAGGTGGAATCCTTCAAAGCCCCCAGGCCTGTGGAAAATACGGCCCAGACCGCAGAATCCTTTATAAACGCATTCTTTGAACACCTTCAGGAATGCATGGATCATGCGATCCCAAATAAAACCAAGACCCAATCCTCCAAAGGCAGACGTCCTGTCTGGTGGACCCCAGCCATAAACAAACTATACAATAGAAGGAGGAAGCTACTAAATGACAGAGCAAAATCCCAAAAAGGGAAGGCATCACTGATCAGTATTAGCAAAAAACTACGGGCACTCATAAAATTGTCTAAGGCCAGCTTCGAGAGAAAAATTGCACAGGACAAATCACAAGGCTTTCTTTAGTCATGTTAGGAACCTGGGTGGTAATTCCCAGATATGCTCAGAATTAGCCCAAAATGACAAAAAATACACCGAACCCACAGACATTGCCAACATCCTAGCTGACAGGTTCAGCGCAAACTTCTCCCACCAAAGGGCAAATATCTATCCCAGCAGAGTGCTGCCCCCCTGACATCTCAGATGCTCAGGTAAGAGCCGCCCTCTCCAAAGCAAAAAAACACAGCATCAATGGGACCAGACGGTGTCCCGGGCTGCGTCCTACATGAACTCCAAGAAGAGCTAAACCCAAACATAAAACTACTGTTCAATCTCAGCCTTACTACAGGATATGTGCCCAAAGAGTGGCATACAGCAACAGTGGTCCCTCTCCATAAAGGTGGTGCCTCAACGGATCCTGGAAACTATCGCCCCATAAGCCTGACTAGCTTGGTCTGCAAAGCTATGGAAAGGATCATCATGGACCTCATAAATAAAGATATTGGGGACCTACAGACACTGGATCCTACCCAGTTCGGCTTTGTTAAGGGCAGATCCTGCCTCTTAAACCTGGTTGATTTCTTTGAAACAGTCACCAAGGCCATTGACGAGGGGAAGGTGGTCCACACAGCATACCTGGACCTCGCAAAAGCCTTCAATACAATACCCCACTCGGGCATTATAGATAAGCTCACCAGCTTAAATATAAACCCCTATGTCACTAGATGGATTGCAAACTGGCTCAAGGACAGAACCCACATGGTTAGAATTGCTGGAGCCATGTCAGACTCCAAACCAGTTACAAGTGGTGTCCCACAAGGCTCAGTCCTGGGACCTCTCTTGTTCGGTATATATTTCTCGGAGGTACAGGCCAACACGGAAGGACTGTGGCTGACCACGTTCGCAGATGACTGCAAACTGGGTGTCATAATCGACTCTCCAGCCGACACAAGCATCCTCCAAAAGGGCCTCATAGAAACAGACAACTGGTGCCAGAGCCATGGCCTCAAGCTAAATGCCAAAAAGTGTATAGTCATCCCCTTTGGCAAAAACAAAGTGCCCACAAATTACCACATAGGTGGTAATCCATTAAGTACAGAAGAAGTAATTAGGGACCTGGGGACCCAAGTTGATAGCAATCTCTCATTTGACAACCACGTGGCCAAAGTGGTTAAAAAAACATTTTATATAGCCCACCTAATCATGAAGGGATTCACATCTAGATCAGGAGAGGTCATCGTGCCTCTTTACTCATCCCTCATCAGGCCCATAATTGAGTGCAATGCCCCTTTTGGGATGTACCTTACCAGACACCTGCAGCAACTGGAAAGACCCCAAAAGTACCTTACCAAGAGGATCAAAGGGCTCAAACAGATGCCATATGCTGCCCGGTTAAAGAAACTCCAGCTCTACTCAGTGGCATACCGCCTGTTCAGAGGCGATCTGTGCCTGACGTATAAAGCCATGTCCAATCCGGAATTAATGGACATGCTGCACCTCAGAAAATCCAAATCCCATCGAGCTACGCTCTTGAGAGACTTGAACCTCAGCACTGAAATAAATAGGACATGCTGGAGGGACAGATTCATAACCCAGAGGCTCCCTTCACTCTGGAATAAAATCCCAGTCCAGGTTAGGCAGAGTCCCTCATTGACTCTCTTCAAGAGGAATCTTGATGAGTGGATGGGAGATCGTAGGTTTACCCCGGGTATCACTTCTGTGTCACTGTTAGACAGAGGCACAGTATACTAACCTCGAAAAAGGGCATAGCAAAATAAATTTAAAATGGGTGGCGAAAGCCAAACACATACTGGCTAGGCTTATAAATGCCCTAGGGCAGATAGCCTAGTATGAACCTATGAAATCTGTCTCTCCTGTAAGGGATTCTAGTGATGAATACAAGTACGTCCTTTTGCACATCTGCTTTCTCTGCAACTGTCATTGGGGAATATCGGGAGATGGATCTGAATCAGATTGAGAACTCAAAGAGAGTATTTCCCCTAGAGTTTTGGAGGCTGGCTTCCCCTGTTCACAAGGAGTAGTGGATTATGGAGCATAATAAAATTTGAAGTTAGGTCGGATTCGAAAGGAATGGAGTTGCATCGTCTTTCAAGTGTGAGAGGACTTGAAGGAAGGCCTTGAAGGCAAAGGGAGAGATAGGACACAAGGAAGTCTCCCTAAAAGGTGGAAAAAGATCCTAAAAGTTCCAGCCCTTTCTGGCTCTGAGCCGATCATCTGAGCTTAGCGGTCAAGGGCCAATGCTTTGACAGGAAGGGACAGGTGTGACAACTTTGGAATTGAACCCTGTCCCTGAATGTTGGCCCTGAAGCTACAGCTCAGACTCTCATCTCAGCCCAGGTTCGAGAGAGACACTGAGTCACTGTTGGAGCTGAAGTGAATGGTACTATCAGCATCAATAAAGGTGCTCTGAGGACCTTTGGATCTCAGGGCTTTGGTTCTGATGGAAGGACATGCAATGGAGTCAAACATGGGGGGAGGGTTGGTGGAGAATTTCTTGACTCCATCAAAGGGCCAGAGCTGGGATGACCCCCTAACTGTATCTGTGTCCAGATGAATTTCTGCATCAGTCTGTCGACATCAGCTTCAGTGAGACTCCTATTAGAATGAGCAGACTTGGAAGAGGTCATTGAAGAACAGAGGAATGAAGCCGAGGACTAATTGGACCCAGAGTGGACATCAGCTTCAGTGAGACTCCTATTAGAATGAGCAGACTTGGAAGAGGTCATTGAAGAACAGAGGAATGAAGCAGAGGACTAATTGGACCCAGAGTGGACAGCAGCTTCAGTGAGACTCCTATTAGAATGAGCAGACTTGGAAGAGGTCATTGAAGAACAGAAGAATGAAGCCGAGGACTAATTGGACCCAGAGTGAAGAGCCGAGATGGAGAACAGATCCAATGGCTTTGGTATTTTTGGTGCCGTCTGTGGGATTTGGGGACCGTTTTTTAGGTTTATCAATGCCATTCTTGTCCAAAGGCTTTGGTAATTTTAGTGCCGGCTGTGGGATCGTTTTTTAGCTTTATCAATTCCCTTCTTGTCCAATGGCTCTGGTATTTTTTGTGCCGGCTGTGGGATCCGGGACCGTTATTTAGCTTTATGAACGCCCTTCCTGGGAGTCCTATCTTTAACAGGCTCATTTAACCTGGAAGCTTCTTCATCTTTTTCTTTCTGTTTAGGTGTTGCTGTAGAAATCTACGGAGGACCCTGAAGTGGATGGAAGAAACCCTTTTAAAATAACCTAGTTTCTCCTGCTCTGAAGAGCTTTGTGGCCAAAAGAAGCACAAGTTACACATTCAGTTTCCAAATGCGCTGCTCCCAAGCAGTAAACACACATGGAATAGGGGTCCAAGAAGAAAGCTAGTGCTTAGCCTAATCCCAGTGCTTCCAATTATCAACAAATACAAAATAAGAAAATCACTGGGAACTGCTGCTGTACGAACACAATAAATATTTATTAAAACACTGAGAGTTAGCCCGAAAGCGCTCACTTTGTTTTTTACTCTCAGTGTTTTAATAAATATTTATTGTGTTCGTACAGCAGCAGTTCCCAGTGATTTTCTTATTTTGTATTTATGGAATAGGGGTCCTGTGCAGGAATTTTGTGGCCACATTTTTGGAAACTCTTGTCTGATATAATTGCCAAAACTGAAAAAGAATAAAGAGCACAGAAAGAAAAAAAAACTAATTATCAAGCTTGAAAAACTACTGAGACTATAAACTACCTATACGAACTATAACAGTAATAAGCTACTTAGTTTTGTCTGTACTACTATGTATCATCTGTATCCAGCTATACACACACATTTTATATATATACACATAGACATATAGATATATAGATAGATAGATATATATGATGCATAGAAAAAGAGAAGAAAACAATGCAGACTGAGAATACCAAGGTTGAAACAGTGAAAAAATCAGTTATCACAAATGAGCTCAGAGCTTCTGTAACCATCCAACTGAAGCAGCAAATGAGATCTGAGGCAATTACACAGTGGTGAGGGAATTATGGGTAGGGAAGAGTCAGAGCCCTAGAACCGAAAGTTTGAAGTTCCAAGGCTGGATCTAAACTGGATCCACCTCTCAAAAGGTTGAATCAGGCAAAACTGGATTTTACATTACACTTCAGACGTGTAAGGAAAGAAAGATGAGTAAAAGCAAGAGAGACCGAAAGCAAAGGGATGATATAAAGTTTGTACTCATTCTTAAACGGGTGTGAGATGCTTTCATTGTTACTAAGAAATACACTTTATGGAAGAATTACTGAGAAACTTTGAGTCTTTATCCATTCTCTCAGAAGTAGCATTCAAAGATCTTTGTGAGGTAATGGTCTGACTTGTCTGATTCGTCCCTGATGTTATCTTTGTGAGGTAATGGTCTGACTTGTCTGATTCGTCCCTGATGTTATCTTTGTGAGGTAATGGACTGACTTGTCTGATTCGTCCCTGATGTTATCTTGTTAAAGATGACAGCTGTTTGGGTCTACTTTATTGAAATCCTTCTCTTCCACGGATGGAATAAACTTATGCCTCCTAGGGAAAGGGCAGCCTCGAGTGATCTTAGAGCAGCTGCAACTTCTCAATGAAGGTTTGTGTGCTGGAGGGAGACAGTCCAGATGCAACAGTTTAAAGGTAAATCTGCTGCTACGTGATAGGCAACCATTTGGCTTTTTTCAGGAATAAATAATGGCACTCACTTTCACTTGAAAATGAATCTACAGCTTCTGCCATTTGATTAATACTGTACAATTAAGGTCTGTGTTCCACACTACATGCTAGAGATACTTGTCCAGCTTTGTGTCATAGTTCATCTCGTACACACTGCTCATGCCAGTGCAATCGGATTCATATCTAGAAGTCCGGCTCAATTTCACGTCAGATGATTAATACTGCTGGTTCTAGGTCAACAGGATTTATGACGTATGTACCATCCAGAAAAATGTTGCATGATTTGTTCCACAAACACTATTCAGACCTGTGTCACATGATTCATCTTGCATGTGCCATCCAGGCCTTATCTTACAGACTCTCAATGGAAACATAAAATTAGAAAGAAAAAGACAGTAGCATTGCTGGAGTTTAATTCATCCTCAAGTCTTGGTGAGAACTTTCAAGTGATGGACCCTGTTTATACAAAATCTCACCAAGATGATACTCATAAACGGACTGTATTTTATACACCATGGAGAATGGTAGGTTACAAAAATAAAAAAAGACAGCTGGGTGCACAAGTCCCGAGATAAAAAAAATGTCCAGTCCTGGTAGGAACACCGCTGCTAAGACTGGACAAATGACAGTGTAGAATCCTTCAAACACAGAACCCTCCTACAATGCGGCTAGGCCAGACAAAGGAGAAGGATGCCCCCCTGTTGTAAAAGGAAGCAGCAGTCGACAAAAAAACCCACAAAATCTGACAGGCCAAAAAAAAAAAAAAGCCATAAAAATGATAGAGTATACTACTGAGGATATAATAAAGAAATTATGCACTGTTACTATTATGCCAGAAGCAAAGAATTTCCTGATAGAGGATACAAAAACATTAAGAGAGAAATTAGAGGAAAGAAAAATACTTGCACAAGAAAAACTGTCAATAGCTTCAAAAAAGGGGTTATGTACTCACCATAACGTTCCATCTGAGTAGTTGTACTTCATTTGTCTTCAACCTGTGGGATACGGATCCGAGCAGGCAAAGATTACTAGCATCAGCTCCGAGCTCCAGACTCCTTCCCTTACCCATAATACACCTCCCCTGCCTTCTATCCCCAGATTGAGTTTGCTGAACGTACACTTATAATCCAACCTGATAACATACTTGTGACCTATACTACAGCCCGTAGGCTGAACATGCGCCAAAGGTCCGGGGGAAGGAGGGAGGGACGGTTGAAGACAAATGAAGCACAACTACTCAGATGGAACGTTATGGTGAGTACATAACTTCTTTATCTGAAGTAGTTTACTTCATTTGATCTTCAACCTATGGGACAGAGTCCCCAGCTATTAAACTCCTGGGTGGCCCCCATGGAAGGATATTCTGGAGCACCGCAGAGCCAAAGGATGCTCTCCTTCTAGATGTCAAATCCAGTTTGTAATGGGAGATAAACGCATGAGATGAGGACCAAGTAGCTGCAGAGCAAACGTCATCCAAAGACTCCCTAGACCAGAAAGTTGCAGATGCAGCCATGGACCTAGTGGATTGAGCTTTAACCTGACCTGGAGGAGACATGCCTTTGTCCTTATAGACCTGCAGGATGCATGAAGAAATCCATCTAGCTATAGTGACCTTGGAAATAGGTTTGCCCAAAAAGGGTCTATAGAATGAAACAAACTATCAGATTTACAAAAATTTCTTGTCCTGTGTAAATAGAATTGCAACTGTCTGTGAACATCCAACATGTGTAGTTTGTATTCCATCCTGTTGGTAACATTGGGAAAGAACACAGGCAAATCTATAGTCTGATATTGACTGGTGATGCCACCTTAGGAAGAAAAGATGGATTGGATCGAAGGGAAACTCTGTCTTTATGAAAAATCATGTACGGGAATTTTATGGGCAAGGCCTGTAATTCCAAAACCCTTCTAGTAGAGGTAATAGCAACCAGAAAAGCTGTTCCTTGATAGAAATTTTAAATCAGCAGTAGCGGCAGGCTCGAAAGGCAGGGCAACCAGAGCTTGAAGAACCATAGTAAGGTCCCACAGGGGAACAGGATCTTTGACCGGGGGGGGGGGGGCGTAATAAAAAAGTGCCTTTAATAAAGGCTTTACACAGTCTAGAAGATGCCAAGGATGCAGAATTCTCTCCCACATGAAAATGAGAAATGGCAGCCAACTGAACTTTGACAGTAGAAGAACTAGCACCATGCTGGGAGATGTCAGCTAGAAAATCAAGAATGGCAGAAACAGGTGCCGTGAAAGGATCTAAACTCCTCTGAGAGGCCCAGAAAGAAAAACGTTTCCACTTGCTTTGATAAACCTTTCTGGTTGACGACTTATGAGCAGCCACCAAAATGGACTTAACTGAGGAGGAAAGTCCAGGAGTACTAGCAATCACGGGAACTGGAGCAGACAAGCCGTGAGCTTCAGGCTGCCCAGACTCGGATGAGGCACCCCCGATGGGTGTGAAATCAGATCCCGAATGGGATCTAGGATCCAAGGTGGAGCCAGAAGTTGAGACCAAAGGAAAGGAAACCGTACTTGGCGAGGCCAGAATGGGACAGTGAGGATCACCTTGCTCTCCAGTCGACAAGCTTTCTGCAGAAACTTCGGAATGACAGGAACTGGCGGGTAAGCATACAGAAGACCGGGAAGCCAAGCATGAACTAGAGGGTCTCTGGGGGACACCCCTGGTGAGGGGGTTCAGAACGAAAAGCCTGCTGCACTTCGAGTTGGAAGGAGATGCGAAGAGATCGCAGCAAGGTTGACCCCACTCGCTGAAGATCTGTTCCGCTACTGATGGATTCAGAGACCACTCGTAAGGCATCAGAATGGTCCGACTTAGCCTGTCCGCTAGAATGTTGTACCATCCTGGAATGTGCATTGCGATAAGAAAGCAACCAGTGGAGATCGCCTATTCCCACACTCTCATGAACTCGTGACAAAGGGGATAAGATCTGGTCCCTCCCCGTTTGTTGATATACCAGACTACAGACATGTTGTCTGACTGAATAGCAATCGTCCCCCAAGGAAGAAAGACATGAAGGGCCTGCAACGCTAGAAGGACCGCCCTCATCTCTAGGACACTGATATGCAAGCTGGTCTCTATGGGGGACCACAGGCCTTGGACTGTCCTGCTCGAACAATGCCCCCCCTACCTCTAGTTGGGAGGCATCTGCGGTCACTGTGGTTTGGGCCGGGGCTGGAACAAAGGGTCGTCCCTCCAAAATGTCCGGAAAGCTCATCCACCATATGAGGGACGACCAATACACTTGACTTATGTGGATAGGATAGGATAGTGGTAAATCCAACAGGGACCACTGAACTGCTAGAGTCCACTGAAGAATCCGCATGTGTAGTCGAGCACATGGAAGGAGAGTTATGGCCGCTGCCATCGAGCCTAGGGCCCTCAACACTGATTCCACTGTTAGGAGGTGAGAATGGTAAATTAGGGAGACAAGCATCCTGAGGTTTTGAACTCTTTCCAAGATCAGGAACACTTTGCCCTGGAGTGTGTCTATCCTGGCACCAATGTAGTCTATCACCTGTACAGGCTCTAGTAGAGATTTGGATGTGTTGATTGTGATGCCCAAACTCAGGGCAAGTATCAGAAAGTAGTCTCTGGTTTGGGAAAGTAGACGCCTGGTGGGAGCAGTGAGGAGCCAATCAACCAGGTATGGATAGATCTGAATCTCCAGAAGCCTCAGGTGAGCCACTACCACTGCCATCACTTTGGTAAACACCCTGGGGGCTGTGGTGAGACCAAAGGGCAGGGCTCGAAATTGATAATGATTGGCCCCTAGCTAGAAGCATAGGAACCTCCTGGAGCTTCTGTGCATTTTTATGTGATAGTAAGCATCCTGGAGATCTAACAAGCACATCCAGTTGCTCTCTTGCAGGTACGGCATGATGGACTGTAGTGTGACCATTCGGAACTTTTCTTTGGCAACTGACAGGTTCAGGGTAGAAAGGTCCAAAATGGGCCTTAAGTCCTCCATTTTCTTTGGCACCAAAAAGAACCTGGCTAGGCTTGTATAAGCCCTAGGGCCAATAGCCTAGTACCAACCTATGAAGGAGTAGAAGCCCGATCTGGACTGATCTGGGGGGATGGTTTCAATGGCTCATTTTCCTAGCAGCTTGGAAATTTCCTGTGCTGCTGCCTCCCTTTGAGTGGGTGGAACGTCCGGGAGGTGTTTGGGAGATATGGGGGAACCCACGAAGGGGACAGAACATCCTCTGGATTATGATTTGAAGCACCCAGCGGTCCGTTGTTATGGACTCCCATGCAGCTGGGTGCAAGGACAATCATCCCCCGACAGCCTCCAGAGTAGAGCAGTCGGGTAACCCCTCAGGGTTGCTGCCCGGGTCTGTCCGAGAAAGGTTCTCGAGACCTGAAGTTTCGCGGACCCCCTCGGCCTCTGGGCCGGCGTTCATTCTTTCCCCCTCCGCCTCTAGGGGAAGAAGAGACCAGAGTGTCCCAGGAATACTGAGACTTCCGGAACCACATCTTCTTTTGCCCTCTCTGTTTCCGGGAAAAGGACCTTTCAGGGTTAGAGAAGCGGATCCCGACGGCAGACAGTGTCTTCCCGTCCTTCTCACTCTGGACTAGTGTCTCCTTGATGGTCTTACTGAAAAGAGTCGAGCCGTCATTAAGGGGCATTGGTAAAGGACTCCTTAAAGGGTTCTGTAAATTGGCACAACCTGAGCCAGGCATTACGCCTCATGGACACACCGGACCAAGCTGCCCTAGCCACTCCTTCCGTAGCATGGGAGAAGAGTTGCATGGACGTATTAGATACTGCTCTCAGAGTGGCCATTTTCGCGGAGAACAAAGCCTTGTCCTCCTGCAACTTGGACTTGGGTGGAGACTTCTCCAGCTCCTTCACCAGGTCGCGTTGGAGTCTCGTGACATGGGCCAAGTAGTTCAGCGCTCATATTGAAAAGGTAGCTGGAGCATACACCCGCTTCCCTAGGCGGTCCATCATCCCTGACTCTTGGTCAGGAGGGTGGACCGAAAAACTTCCCTAACATAGTTCCCTCTTCATGGCTGCTGCTACCACCATGGCGTCCACTGGGGAGCCCTTGTTCCAGGAAGGCCTGTCAATAGGTGGACTTAAAACCTTATCGGGGAGCCTGAGGATCGGCTCCACGGTATCTGGTTCCTTCCATGCCCGCGAGGTGATCAAATCCACTAAAAGATCCAGGAGGGGACACCCAAGACATAGATGGGCCCGTGCCGAAAACCTCCAGAAACACAGACTCAGAGGAGGGCTTGGGGGCAGACCAACCTCCCCGCTGGTGCAGGATCTCCATGATGCCTCCAAAGGAGACATCGTCAGGAGGTGATCTTGGGGAGCCCTCCCCCACATCTAAATCTGTGTCCTTGGTTAGGGACTCGAGGGAGTCCAAGTGCCTACTCTTGGATGTATGCTTGCAAGGCACATCTCCTGTGGGGCTCTCTGGGGAGCGCTCGCAAGCCATCTGTTCCTCTGGGGGAACCGTCTGGGGCTCTTCGGGCATGGGCTGCCCCTCTGGTAAGACAATGGGAAGCGAAGACAGAGCCGAGGGGGTCTGGGCAGAGCCCGAGGGGGTGGTCAGAGGCCTTGATCCAATGGAGAGGACCCGTTCTACCACATCGAATGCCGAAGGAAAGCGGACCTCCTGGGAAGCCAATAAGGAGGCTGGTCTCCCCGGGTCTAAAGCGAGAATCGGAGCTGGACCCAAAGTGGATGGAGCCCCGAGGGAGGGAACCTGGACCAACAACATCGGAGCCAATGGTAAAGGTTCCACTTCCTCGGATCCAAGAGCGGCTCGGATCCGAGATGCTCCAGGCAGCTGCCGTCGTCGAGAACGTGAGGACCAATGGCACCGACCCCCTGACCAAGGCCAACCTCTGATCCAAGAACTCCAAAGTCGAAGGTGGGCTCGGGGAAGGAGTGATGGGCTGAAAAAAGGGAAGCTGGCAAGACCCCCATCTGGATCTGTGAACGGATAAAGCACCTCATCATCTTATCCAGATCCATGTCCGATAAAGAACGGGTCAACCGTGACAAGGCCATGGACTCCGACCTCACTGGTCGGGGAGCTGAGGCCCGGGAGACTGGACGTGCCTCCTCCGGCTCCAGGGAGAACCTTGGAGACTGGAGCCGAGGGGAATCAATGGATCCCAGCAGACTTGTTCGGTGATGAGAGGTCCGGGGACCTCTTCCTCTTCTCCTTCATCCTCGACTCTCTCTCCCGCTCTGTACCTCTCCTCTGTTCTGTTACCACAGGCATAGATGAAGGAGTTTGAGTCTCAGCCTGGGAGGGAGGGGAGGCCAGAAGCAGGAGAGGCAGTCACAGCAGCCACTGTGACTGAAACCAAGGACAAGGTGGGAGATTCAGTGGCAGGCAGAAGACCTTTGAGGGCCAACTTGGCCTTTCTATCCTTCAAGGCTCGGGGGTTGAACCCCGCACAAATTTAGCAATCCACATTTAGGTAGGCCACACCTAAGCACAAGACACACAGAGTGTGGCCATCCACTGGGGAGAGCTTATGGCCACACTCTGTGCAGCGCTTAAAAATAAGCTTTTCAGCTTAAAGAAGAAAGTGAAGAAAACAGTCAAGAACTTTCTGTAAACTAACAACACACACTCACCACACTAGACTGACTAAGGGGGAGGGGCACCACAGACAAACTACACTAAACTAACTAATACTACAAACCTACACACGACGCCAAAACGATGGGAGCAGAGAAAGGGTACCTATACTAATCTGAAATGGCTAAAATTAACAGAACTTTTTGAAAACTTACCGTCAAAAAGCACCCTGATAGCTGGAGCTCTAGAGACACGATGTTTCACAAATCGCAGCAAACAAGATCTGGGGATGGAAGGCAGGGGAGGTGTATTATGGGTAAGGGGAGGAGTCTGGTGCTCGGTGCTGATGCTAGTAATCTTTGCCGGCTCGGATCTGATACGGATCCATATTCCACAGGTTGAAGATCAAATGAAGTAAACTACTTCAGATTGTAAATTTTTACTCATTAATACAACAGAATCATGAAAAACATATAGACCCAGAAACCTTGTGCCATTTGGAAAAAGAAACGACTGACAAAGTGCAAAAATATAAACAACAAATCCAAGAGATTTTTGAAAGGTATAACAAAAAGAAATATGGACATTGGAAAGAAAGAGAGATCTGATATGGTGCGATATTTATGCAAAGGAGAAAGCCAAACTAGTCAATACAAAAAAGTAGCTCCAAAGATATTTGAAGAGAACTCCAGGTTACCTGAGAAGTGAAAGATTTAGTGCAGAAAATCCAACTCTGGTAACATCATGGCATGACAGAACAGTGAGTCCCCAAATTAAGGAGAAACAGTGGAGCAGAAAGCATCTGATCCGTTGCCATATGGAGATACTTTGGAGCCTTCTATAGGAAACCAGTACAAACGTTCAGTTGGAGCTGCACATTAAGGGAAGTAACAGAAAACAGTGGCAACTTTAACACAGTCAGTGTTGTGGAGTGATGAGTCAGTGAGTTCCCATATGAAGGAGCAGCAGATGCGACAGGATGAAACTGAAGAAAATGTGGCACAGGAACTGTTCTGGAACTTTCTGTAGAATGCCCACACGAACCGAAGAACAAAGAATCTGCCCTCAGTTTAGAAGAAAATGATCTAAGGGAAGAGTTGCTTGATTTAATAGAGATGGACAGACAAATTAAGATCGATGAAAGAAACAGACTACTGAAAGTCAACAAGACCCAAAATGTTAGAAGTTTGATAAAATAAAGGAACACAGAAATCAAGACTATTAACAGAAATACATGTGCTATAACAAAAGTAAAAAGGATATGTTACTGTGCAGCTAAATTAATAACAGATAAAGTCCTACCACATAAATACAGGGCAAAAAGGGAAAGCAAGGGAAGAAATCAAATGCCACCACGGAAGTATCAAACGGGGAAAATTCTAAAGCAATCAAGACAAGAAGCATCATTGTTAGAAGAATACAGAACAGGGAACAGATCAACAAAAACAGACGTGAGAAAAGCAACACGCCATATCAGAACAGACCCAGATACCATACACTACTGCAAATAAACTAAAGACAGCACAGGCAGAAAACTTGGAAGACATTCAGACAAATATAAAGGAAAAGTACAAAATAAGATATTTATTGATGACCCCAAAAAGTTTATATAGAATTGGGAACCAGGCAAAAAGAATAAGAATACCAGCAAAAAAAAAAAGAAAGAAACGGATTTATTTTGGATAAATATCTATGAAGACCCTGGGGAACATAACAAAGATGCTAAGTGGACAGAGGAAGTAAAAGAAACAGTAAGAAGTTAAAATGTACAGGATATGAAATGGGATGAAGTAACGGCCACAGAAATTGAAACAAAATTAAGAAATGCTCCTAACTGGAAACCTCAGGCCCAGATGCAGTACCTAACTTCTGGCTAAAAGTATTATCATCTTTACATGAAGAATTAGTCTTGAGTAAGAACTACTAATATGGGCATCCTGAATAGACACCAACCGGGTTAACACAGGAAACATGATATTCTTCCTTAAGAGTGAACCTACAGGCTATCCTAACAATTAAAACCAATAATTTATAGGTCCGTAGAAGGTTACTAGGTTAACAGTCTTAGAGCTCTTACAATCATAGCCATATTTATCCCAAGTTGCCCCAATTGTCAGTGGTTAGGTGAGTGAAGTTCACAGAGGTAAAGGACTATTGTAGTTAATAATGACTTTCTCTGTCAAGGAGGGACATGGGCGCCACCCCAGAAGTGAATTCGCAGTCGCCCATTCATAGATCTAGGTTGTGTTTGAAGACAGTCAGGAAGGTGCTGTTTCACATAAACTGGAAGCTTGTTCCAGAGAAGTGGCAGTCTGTCGGGGATACATCTCTCCGGCATGACCTGTTCATGTCAGAGACTACGTTAAGTTCCCTGGAGCAAGTGATCCTCGTGTAGTTTGATTTACGAATGTATAGTAGCATTTTCCATCAGGGCCAGGTCAGAGACTGCCCTGTAAGCCAGGCACAGGTAATCCCTTAGCAACCAGACAGCAGACATAGCAGACAGAATACAGTGACAGGGCTTTTAGTCTTCACGTAAGAGTTGTTTTGTGTACCCTGTAATTTCTTGTAGAGACTCTCTCTCCAATAGTTGCAGGTTTCTGGTGAGGAACATGCAAAAGGGAGAATTGTACTCAATTACTGGACTGATGAAGGCTGAGTATAATGGAATTATAACATCCTTTGCTCTAGATGTGATGCCTTTACTTACATGATGTGCAACACAGAAGGGTTTCCTTACTACTATAGATATGTGATGGTCAAAGTTCAGATTGCTATCAACCTGAGTATCCAGATAACGTACATCTGGGTCTACACTTAGGGAAGTGCTGTATATAATGTAATTAACAGGGATGTCACCTTTCTCAAAGGGAATACTAATAATGCATTGTTTTGCATTTAGCTTTATTCTGTGGTTTTGGCACATATCATTTGTCTGTGATAACCCTGTCTGCAGTATACTGACATTGTTGCGGGACTCAGTGATTGCTCCCAATTAGCAATCGTCAGTGAACTTGGTCAGCCACAGGTCATCCAAGTTTGCCTGGTCTTCTGAGAAATAAATTTGGAACAGTAAGAGGCCCAGTGCAGAAACCTGTGGTATGCCACTGATGACAGGTATTTTGCTAGAGGTGAAGTCACCCACTTTGACAGTACATGTCCTGTCAGTAAGCCATTTGGCTACCCTTTTGGTAATGTAGAGGTTAATTCTCAGTTGGGAGAGTTTCTCTATAATACGTGAGTGGGGGATTGTGTTAAATGCCCTGGCTAGGTCAAGACAGGCAGTATGCACTGTCTTTCCCTTGTCCAGGACCTTGGTGACTTTCTCAAAGAAGTCAACCATGTTTAACAGGCATGATCTTTCTTTAACAAATCTGAACTGGGTTGGGTCCAGAGTTTGGAGATTACCTATGTCATTGTTAATAAGGTCCATAATGATTCTTTCCATGGCCTTGCAGATGAGGCTAGTCAAGCTTATGGGCCCATAATTCCCAGGGCTGCTTGATAGTCTCCCTAAGTGCAGAGGCATTACCGTTGCTGTCGTCCAGTCCACCGGAACATAGTTCGCAGGCTGTGGTTAAACAGGGAAAGTAGGTCATGTTTTAAGTTGTTTAAGAGGCAACCTGGGATGTTGTCTGGTCCCATCGATGTCATGTTTTTGGCCTTGGAGAGTGCCAAGATGACCTCTCTCTTGAGATAATAGGCTGAGGAATGGTGGCAGGTATTCTTTGGGGGATGACTGGAGGGGACAGGGTGGTGAAGTTTGCTCCAAATCTGTCAGCTAGCAGGTTGGGCATTGATGGTGCCATCCACACCGAGTTCAGTGCATAGCTAGGTATTCCCTTTTATTTTCTGGATGTAGTTAAAGAATGCTTTGTGATTATCCTTAGCTAGGGTAGATATTTTTGCTTCGTAATTAGCTTTGGAGGACTTGACAAGATCTATATTTTGTTTAAGACAGAGAGGGATTTCTTCCTCTTCTGAACTAGTTCCCTCTTGTTTTTGGACATTAATTTCTTTCTCTTGTTGTATAGCCTGTTTATACTAGGGGTCCAACAGGGTGGTTTGTTTTTTAGCAAGACCTGGTTTTAATCCGTTCAGGTACAGCCAATTATATACAACTGCTTAAGTGGTTATAAAAAGCAATGATGTACACCTCTGCACAGGAGTCTGTGTTATCTGAGTTCGCGGCGGCTTTGAAACTTCTTATACCATCAATCAGAAGGCAGCAGTTTGTCTTTGAAAAATACTTTAGCGTTTTTGAGCCTGATGGGAAATCTGGTCTTATAATTACAATGAATTAAATTGATTTAGGTCCGATCTTACCAGGGAGAACATCACGGGGGGGGGGGGGTGCAATGCTCTCCCATGTAAGTGAGTACTATGTCCAGGACATTTGAGACTCTTGTGGGTGTGCTGACTAGCTGTTCCAGAGAATTTGCACTGATAAAGTCCAAGAACATTTGAGCCAGCATGTTTGTGGTCATGTGTGTTTCCCAATTGATGTTAGGATAATTAAAATCACCCATGAGTAAGATATTGGGCTGTATGGCAAGTGCTCCAATAAGTCCAGGTATGCTTTTCCTATTTCATGGTGGTGGACCTATAGCTAGCTTTGATGTGGTGGTGGTGGGGGGGGGTTGCCTACAGTTAACTGGACATGGAATAGCTCAAGAGAGCCATACTGTTTGATCAGTCTCAAGCTCTACTTATCTTTAATGATGATGGAGCCACCTCCTCCTTTGGTTCTTTCATGCTCAGTTTGTCGTCTGAACATATAGAAGGCAGTGTAGCTCTGCATGACTGGGGTGCTTTCCACGCCTCTGAACCATGTCTTGACAACAGCACAGATGTTAGATCTTCAAAAGTGAGGAGTGCTTCCAGGGAGTGTAGTTTCTTGTTTAGACTCCTAGCATTAAGCAGCAGTACCTTGAGTTTATGTAGCGAGGATTTTGATACGTTGGAGGTTAGGTATTTTGGCACTGCCTAAAAAAGGCACAATAGGGCTTGCTAATGGCTTTGCCAGTATCCAAAAGCCTACAGGAGACAGGTGCACACCATCGATGGCAAAGCAGCATGGCCTGTCGACCATGTTTTCCCAAGCTGACAAGACAGTGGATCCCCTTGGACTGACACCAGAAGCTAAGCCAATTGTTAAAGTCAGACATTTTTTGCGTGTATTGTGGCATCATCCTTGGAGAAGGCAGAATGCTGTTTAAAGGCTAAGCTTATACCTGCCTGTGACATATAATCTGAAAGCTCAGTCATGTCTCTCTTCATATAGTCCAGTAAGGTACGTCTCAAGTCATTCACCCTCACATGGACTATGATGGTGTCATAATGGTACTTGTGGTTGAGTGACATGAAAGATCTTGGCACCTGACAGGCAGCTGACTGTAACCCACTCCTTATCCAGCCTGGTGAGGGGAACATCCATGTGTCTCCCAATGGAGTCACCTATGGCCAATACATTAGGTTTTGTGGTGTTACGCCTTATGGCCTTATTTGTTGAGACACTGGTGTGTGTTATATGTTGTGGCTGTGTTTTTGCATTATGTCTGTAAGTAGATTCCATTTGGGAGGCCTCTGATCCTTTGGTAAGTTACTAGTGAGTACCTCCACATATGTGGGTTTATGTCTTACTTCCTTATTTAGAGTGGGAAGTGTGTATGTGCTGGCAACCTGTTTGGCATTCGATTTGTCCTTATGTGAGAGTCTTGCTTCAAATTTCATAGTGTAACTGTGGCAGGCTGTGTCTTACACGAGCTCCAAGAAGAACTGAACCCTCACATTAAGTCACTGTTCAAACTTAGCCTTACTACAGGATATGTACCCAAAGAATGACGTACTGCTACAGTAGTCCCACTCCACAAAGGTGGTGCCACAACGGACCCCGGAAACTATCGCCCCATAAGCCTGACTAGTCTGGTCTGTAAAGCTATGGAGCGTATTATCATGGAACTCATAAACAAAGACATTGGGAGCCTCCAGACACTGGACCCTACCCAATTCGGCTTTGTTAAGGGCAGATCTTGCCTCTTAAACCTAGTTGATTTCTTTGAAACAGTTACCAAAGCCATAGATGAGGGCAAGGTAGTCCACACAGCCTACCTGGACCTCGCAAAAGCCTTCGACACAATACCCCACTCGGGCATCATAAATAAGCTTACCAGCTTAAATATCAACCCCTATATCACAAGATGGGTTGCAAACTGGCTCAGAGATAGAACCCACATGGTCAGAATCGCAGGTGCCATGTCCAAATCCAAACCAGTTACAAGTGGCATCCCACAGGGCTCAGTTCTGGGACCTCTCTTGTTCGGTATATACTTCTCTGCAGTTCAGGCTAACAGAGGGGGATTATGGCTGACAAAGTTCGCAGATGACTGCAAACTGGGGGCCATAATTGAATCTCCAGCTGACACAAGCATCCTCCAAAAGGGTCTCACAGAGACGGATGCTTGGTGCCAGAGCCACAGCCTCAAGCTAAATGCTAAAAAGTGCATAGTCATCCCCTTTGGGAAAAACAAGGTGCCCACAAATTACCACATAGGTGGTAATCCATTAAGTACGGAAGAAGTAATTAGAGATTTGGGGACCAGCGTAGATAGCAATCTCTCCTTTGATAATCAAGTTGCCAAAGTGGTTAGAAAGACCTTCTATATAGCCCACCTTATCACAAAAAGGTTCGCATCTAGATCAAGAGAGGTCATTGTGCCCCTCTACTCATCACTCGTCAGGCCCATAATTGAATACAATGCCCCTTTTGGGATGTACCTTACCCGACACCTGCAGCAAGTGGAGAGACCCCAAAAGTACCTCACCAAGAGGATCATGGGCTACAAACAAATGTCCTATGCAGCTCGACTAAAGAAACTCCAGCTCTACTCAGTTGCTTACTGCCTACTCAGAGGCGATCTATGCCTGACGTACAAAGCCGTGTCAAACCCAGAATTAATGGACATGCTCCACCTCAAAAAATCCAAGTCCGTTAGAGCTACATGCTCCAGGGACCTAAACCGCAGCACAAAAATAAATAGGACATGCTGGAGGGACAGATTAATTTCCCAGAGGCTCCCCTCACTCTGGAATAGAATCCCAATTCATGTTAGACATAGCCCCTCGCTCACCCTTTTCAAGCGAAATCTTGACGCGTGGATGGGAAATCGCAAATTCACCCCTGGGATCTCTTCTGTGTCCCTGCTAGACAGATGCACAGTAAACTAATCTTAAAAGGGTACCTTCTGTGACCTACTTTACAGAGACACAGTAGGCTAATCTAATAGGGAGGTGGAAGCCAAATACACTCTGGCTAGGCTTATAAATGCCTTAGGGCAGATAGCCTAGTATCTACCTATGAACCTATGAATCTCTCACATAAAGTTTTTGCTTGTTTCAGGAATAAGTGGTTGTCAGTACACATGAGACAAGTGCTATGTTGCCTAAGGATGCCCATGTATCAGGCTGGCCAGAGAGACAATGGGAAATTGTCCATCAATGACAGCAGGCTCTTACTGCATGTTTTATTAGGGAAGGGAATGGGTTGATTTGACAGGACTGTGCTGGTAGTGCTGAGCCTACAGGAGGGACCTATACTATGCATAAGCTAAGGTCGATCAATAAGGCAACATTGATCAGTGCGCAGCTGAGCTGCTCTGACAGCAGCAGAAAAGCTTGGAAGGGTTTCACTGACAGATGTTTAGGAAAAGAATGAGCTTCTAGGCGTTTATGTCTATACAAGCGCACCGCTAACTGCTGCTGAGCGAAGAGCAGCACCACACAAATGCAAGGCTTAAATACAAGCAAAGAGAAACAAGTTTTAAGCTAACTACCAATCAGGAAAGCACACAATAAGCCTTCCACCAGCAAACCCCAACTCATACAAGTTACATCAGCACACTTCTGCAACAAGGGTGCAGCAAAACACCTTAATATAAAATAGCTGGTTTGGAGCCCAAGTATACCAAGACCACACAAACTATCTACAACTAAGAGATACAATGCAATACAGTGCAATGAACTACTTAAAGCAGCAGACAGTACAGTTTTTTTAAGCTGCTGAATTACAGTCACAGTATACAAGAGAAGTGCAGAAAATACTTGGAGCCCTTTTGTGTGCTTCCCAGCTCAGACCAGGTAAACACCTACTGCCACTAGATGAAGTCCAGTTATCCTAATGTAAAAGCACAGTAAAGGATTGTGCAGAGTGAAATGCTACCTCAAACAGACTTAAAGATACGGATACAGTTGTGTACTTTAAACAGCTTAGAAAACTGTGACTATTAAATAAAACTACTTTGCTTTGTATAAATGAGCCAAGTACCAAATTTATAAAGTCACTAAAAACAAAATAAGCTGATAAGCCCTCCAGCCAATAAAAACTACACACAGAAATCTCAGGTGTTTCTGTAACCTAAACAGACCAGGCTACCAACCAGTGCACTAGATGAAAAATCCACTGACCTCTTGATGTAAAAACAAATGCTTTCTACAGCTAGCTAGATAATGATTTCAGAGCAAGTAAATCAGTAGAACAGACAATGAGAGGCAACATGCAGTTTTTCAATACAAGCACAAGGAAAGGCAAATAAATAGTTCAAGATAGTAGCAGTGTAGAAGGGGAGGGGCTTATCAACAGCAGCATAGAAGGGGAGGAGCTTATTAAGCTCAATTTACAGTAGGCGCAGTCAGCTTATAATCATCAGGTTTAAGAAGCACATCAACAACGATGAAGGGGGGGGTTAGGTGGGAAAAACTTGCAGAGAACCACCAGGAGTGCTTTAGTTTATGTAAGCTTGAAATCTTTTCGACAAAGACCCAGAAATTCACTGTGTATTTAAGTACAACTTATCTTCCGATGATGTATAAACTATATAATGGAAATGATGCCAGCAGAGTTTGTAGTCATTTAGAAGAAAACTCAATCAAGGCAACAGAACAAAAGCATAATAAAAGAAAGTTATATACAACAAAGTATCATTTGTTGTTAAATAAAGTTATAAAGGAGAATTATAAAACGGGGAAGAATCTAAGTATGGCAATGGAGTGGCTACAAAAAAGCATCTGCCAGCATCCCTCATTCATGGATAAAGGAGTGCTTAGATGTGTAATTATTATTCCAGAGATAAAAATTCAAAGAGGGATATTCCAGGGTGACTCTTTGTCCTTGCTTCTCTTCTGTATTGCCCTTAATCCATTAAACTACTTAATAGATTAGGTCATGATTACAATTTGACTTCCAGAAAACAACAAAGTGCAAATACCTCTCTTTTTGTGGATGATTTAAAACTGTATAGTTCATCAGAGGAGGAGCTGAAAGCACAACTGGAAGTGATCAAAACTTTCTTAGATGATAAAAGAATGTCATTTGGTATTGATAAATGTGCAAAAGCAACATTTAAAACAGGAAAGTTGCAGCACAGATTAAATACGAGTCTGGGACAGGTATGTGATAGAAAGGAACTTGAGCAGGAGGAAGTGTGTAAATATTTGGGAACTGATGAAGGATTGACAACAAAATATGAACAAATTGAACCAGACTCAATAAAGAATATTTTATAAGACTAAAATTAATATTGAAAGGAGTCCTGACATCTAGGAACTAAGTCCAAGCTATAAACCAATTTTCTCTTCCTGTTCTAACTTACAGTTTTGGGGTTTTTAGTTGGACAGGAAAACAAGAAAAATGCTTCACCCTTATCAAACGATATATAAAAATAAGTGTATACCAAGATTATATCTCCTTCATTCTGAAGAAGATATGGGCCAACTCGAAATTTATTACATGTATACCTCTGCAATCGCTGGACTGCATGCATATCTGCTGACTTCATCAGACTGAAACTTAATGAAAGTTTTGAAACATGAAGAGAATAGATCTAAGATGACTTCCCTGCTTAGATTAGTGGAAGCATATCGGTGTCAAGCAGGAATGGAAACCAAACCAAAAGTAGAGAAAAATCAGGCAGCAACTGAATGTGCCAAAAAAACAAAAGAAAGGATACAAGGAGAAGGATCAGATGAGAAGGCAAGACATGTGGAAATGGCATAAATGTAGTTGCAAATACAGAAAACTCTTGGATGAACCATGTATTTATCAGGATCTGACGCAGGTATGGTTAAGGAGAGGTGAACTTAATCCAAAAGGTGAAAGGTTAATATTAGTGGCCCAGGATAGTGGACTATGTACACATTGGTTTACAAAGTCCATTGAACATGTGGGAGCAACAGACAAATGCAGGCTCTGTAAAACAGAACTGGAAACAGTCGCACATCCTGGTGCTGGGTGTGATACACTAATGGCAGAGGGCTTGTATACAGAAAGGCATAATAATGTGCAGGACTGTTGCATTGGGGATTGTGCAAACACTACAATATCAAAGTAGCCGAGAAGCACTAGAAACATGAACACAAAGCATTACACGGAATGATGAAGTTTATATCACATGGGATCACCCATTACCAACAGTTCAAAAAATAGATGCAAGAAAACCAGATATGGTAGTCCACGAAAAGAAGACTAAAGTAGCACTGATCACTGAAATTGCTACACCCAGTAACTACAGTGTATTATGTACAGAGAGACACAAAGTCATAAAATCCCACGATTTGCAGGCCGAATTGAGGGCAAATTGGAGACAGGATACTCAGATAGATGGGCCAATAGCAGTAGCAGCAATGGGTTTCATATCTTATTCAGATATGCTACTGATACATGCAACTTCATATGACTTACAAGAGGAGTTAATTTGGGGCACAATACAGGTGCTGTAGACAGCACTTTGGGCTAACATCAAAGATTGAAACAATACTAATTTCTTGAACTTTAATCATACTTTGACTTAAAAATGGGGTCCACTCCTGTCAAGGTATTAGAAACCCAAAAGACTTGGAGAAATCAAACCAACAGCATTTTTACCCACCAATATTTATATAACACTGAATGCTATACATCTGAAGAAAACTGCCTCATGAAGGAAACATGCCACTAGCCATCCATAACCCTCTGATAACCAGTGTAAAAATACTTTATGAAAACGGCAATGAGAGTTACGTGAAAGAACTCTCTCAGTGAACACACTGCTATGTCCAAATCAGTGAGAAAAAGCAGCATCAAACTCTCTGTTCCAAACTTTGCCTATGCAGTCTGTTACCGTATGTCATGAAAGGAAATACCGCCAGCCCAGCTATCTGGAATTTTGTAAATAATTATATGTCATTTGTGAATACAAACATATTTCATACGCTTGTGTTACAAATGTATTAGAACTCTATGTTATGTGTATATCAAACTGCTGGTACAAAAGTGTGTGTTGAAAAGGGTTGTCAAGTACTGAGCTTTAAAAATGTATCCACAGTGTACCCTACTGGAATGGAACAGAACAGAACTGTACATACACTATTGTAACTGTTCAGATGTATGTATTTTAAAAGGGGAAGCTGGAATACAGAAAGTTAACTTATAAAACTTCAGAAAATGGTTGAAATTAAATTACTTTACAGCCACGCCATAAAAAAGGATGTTATCTTTCAGTTTCAGTGCAGTAATAGACACAATGTCTAGAACTAGAGGTTCACTGTATTGTCTTGGAAGTGTTTTAATTTCTTATGACTTCCAGGATCTGCCTTAGATCTAAGAAAAGCATTGTCTATGTATTTGCAAAGGTAGATGCTAAATGCTACCAGCTGCACCAATGGGGGATTTATCTGGGATAGAGTCAGATGACAAGAAGTGATGTCATCCTGCAACCTATCCCAGCAGTAATATTTGAGATATTAATTTAAGAACTCTCTGAGACTGAGTATTTTGCATTTTTCTTTGACCTGACATCAGCTGGAAGACCCAAGCACAAGATCTGCCTTGCTTACTCTGTAAGTAAATTAATTAGGATACAGTAATTGTCTAGATATAGTCAGGAATATAGCAAAGCTTAATTTAGATGTTTTTCGTTATTTACTTGAGACTGTCATACAATGGTGTTTTAAATATTTCCTGTGATTTTGAACTCTGATGTTACTGTGATTATATACTAAGCATTTTCTTGTTCTTTTATTATTTATTATTAAATATATTTAAACATTTTCACTGTGGCTATTTGTGAGACATATTTAAGTTCTGAGAGTACTTGCATATTTATTTGGTGACACTGTGAGCCACTCCTAATAGTCTCGCTCTTGGTCCAACTACCATTTGTATTGATTGTAATATTATACAGTAAGATTGGGCACCCTTTGTTAAGGGTCTTACAGTAGCTGATAATGATGTGGCTGGTGGCAGTGATAACTACCTTAAACTCTGGGCAAAAGGGGCCATAGCTAGTAAACTTGTGTCAGCCTTTCCCAGGTGTGTGTGTGTTTAAATCAAACCTCAAAGAGTGTGTGTGTCAGCTACTTGGGCAGGGATACAAAGCACTGGTTAGACAGAGAGGGTGCTGAAGGTCTTGGCTTGGCCACTCAGCTGAGATCTCAACCCTATAGCTGTGCCAGTGGGGAGTCTTATTGGGGATCTGGAGAAAGAGGGAAAAACTAGTCCAGGACTGACTGTGGTCTCAGTGTGCTCTTAAGTGAAATTGCACTAGATGCAGAGAGCTGCATCTGGAAATACTGTGTGTGTATCTGTCATCCTTCCAATGTACATCCCCCACTGGTGCTAGTGGTGAGGATTCAGGCTCCTTGATTACTGGGCCAGTGCTGGGGCAACACATATATTGGTGGCAGTGGTGGGATATCCACATATTAGGATTCAGTGGTGTGGATATTGAATTCCTGTAGCCTGTAAACAGCAGTCACTAAGGAAGGTGTTTGTACTCTCAGTCACCCACACAGTGAACACTAAGAGTTTCATATCACAATAGTTTTATTTTTTTTTGTTAGCTTAGTTAGTCAGAGAGAGCAGGCAAGAATGTCAGCAGAGGAGTATGGCAAGTTGACAAGGAGCCAGTTGTCTGACATGTGCCAAGACAAAGGACTGGTGCATGCTAACCTGATTAAAACAGAAATGATTGCAGCCTTAGTCATAGATGAATCACAAACCAGCAACCAGGAAGACAATCGGACTGGCCTTGGGAATGTACAACTCTCAGAAAATGGACAGTTCAACCTTTCCACAGAGGACTTAAAAATCCGTCTTGAGTTAAAGAGACTTGAACTGGAGGCCAAGTGTTTAAAAACAGAATCAGCAGAGAGACAGATGTCTGGAGGCTGAAGAAAATGAGAAACTGAGGCAGTTGGAGGCTGAGGAAAAGGAGAAATAGAAAAAAAAAAGGAATTAGAATCAGCAGAGAGACTGAGATTTCTGGAAGGTGAAGAAAATGACAGGAAGAGACAACATGAAAAGGAGATGCTGACTCTTCGCCAGGGTCATGGAGGTGATGAGGAAGAGAGTAACTGAATCCCAGAAGCAACAAAGGTCAGTAAATTTCTTCCACAATTTACAGACGGGGATAATTTTGATAGTTTCATTCATATGTTTGAAAGGGTATGTAAACAGTACAATGTTGACCAAGGGCTCTGGGTACGGTTCCTGACCCACTTACTCCATGGTAAAGCTGTAACTGCTATTAATAAATTTTCTGATACTGACTGCTTAAATTATAATACTGTTAAAAATTGTTTATTAGTGTGCTTTAAGTTAACAATGAAACTTACAGAAAAAAGTTTCGAAAGCACAGACACAAGGCAGATGAAAGTGTGCGTGAATATATTGCTGAGTTAAGCACTTATTTTCATAGATAGGTGAGTGGATGTCAAGTCACCACTCTTGAAGGGTTGGCAGACTTTTTGGTGAGGGAACAAGCCCTTAAGACTTTTCCTGAGGACATGAGAATCTGGTCGGCAGACAGGCAATGCAATATCACAGATGACCACAAGAACTGGAACTTGAACTACGAACAAAAGGCAGAATTTTTAAGGTAAAAAAAAATATTTTCAGCTTTCATCATTAGACTTCATCAGAAAAAAAGAAGTTATGTACCTACCATAACGTTCCATGTTAGTTGCTTTTCATCTCGCCTTCCTTCTTGCTGTTTGGGTTCGGTGTCGATCCTCGGCTCCAACTTGGTCTACTTCTATAGCTCGAGAGCTATTTACTGGCTCGAGGCTAACCCTTATCCCAGAATGCCCAGCATCAGCTACCCAGATCACGTTTGTGATAGCACACACTAGACATATAAAGTAACCAGTAACTTAAAACTGATTTACCAAAATAACAGATCAGAGTAAACTGTCATAAAATTACCTGGCATGTGAACCAAGAAAAAGGAAATCAGTCAGCGAAACCATAGTGAAATCCTCTCAGTCCTCCAGGGAGGGGGAATGCAAGAAGGAAGGCGAGATGAAGGACAACTAACATGGAATGTTATGGTAGGTACATAACTTCTTTATGTTAAGTTGTCCCATCTCGCCTTCATTCTTGCTGTTTGGGACAACGTCCCTAGCACCTAAAGACCCCAGGTGGCTCATTGGAAGAGACTCTTCAGAACAGTGGAAACAAAGGAAGCCCTGCTCCGGGAGACCACATCCACTTTGTAATGAGAGATAAAGGTATGAGGGTTTGGCCAAGTGGCAGCAGCACAAATTGAGTCTATCAATTTAGACTGATAGGCTACAGACGTGGCTAATGCTCTAGTAGAATGACCTTTCGGTTTTACTGGTAGATGTTTATGCCTTAACTGATAAATAAAGGCAATGGTGTCAGATAACCATTTGGATAAGGTCACCTTAGAAACTGGAAGACCTTGCTTGTTGTGAGCATAGGAGAGAAATAATTGGTTTGACTTTCTTAGCTCTTTGGTGCTATAGAGGTAAAAACGTAATTGTCTGTGCATATCCTGTTCGTGAAGATCGTATTCTGCCTTGTTGCTATAATTGGGAAAGAAGACGGGGAGATCGATGGATTGATTTAAATTGTTTTCTGAACAGAGGTTTGGTATGAAGGATAGGTTGGTTCACAGAGAAACTCTATCTTTGTGAAACACCATATAAGGAGGTCGAACACAGAGTGCTTGGAGTTCTGAAACACGTCTAGCTGAGGTACTAGCAACCAGAAAAAGTGTTTTCCAAGAAAGAAATTTTAAGGGACATGAAGCTGCTGGTTCAAGGGGAGGCAGAATCAAAGAAGTCAAAACTAAATTGAGATCCCAAGGAGGAGGTGGATCCCTCACTGGGGGTCTAAGAAGAGATGTTCTTCTCATGAAGGCTTTGCAGAGCTTATGAGACATTATGCTAGAATTAAGAATTCCAGTATGAAAATTAGATATGGCTGCCAGTTGTACCCTAATGGTAGCAGCAGCCGCACCCGACTGAAAAAGCTCTGCTAGAAATTCTAGAATTTGATGGATTGGGGCTGTAAAGTTTCTAGATTCTGCCCAGAAAGAAAATATTTTCCATTTGCTAGCATAGTTCTTTCTCATAGGTGACTTATGGGAGGATACAATAATATCACGAACTGCTGGGGAGATACTTGGAAGCCTGGCTAAGGTAGGAAGTGGGGAAACCAAGCTATGAGCTTGAGTCTGAAGGGATTGGTGTAACCCATCTGACTGATGAATCAACAGATCTGGCACTGGGACCAGAACCCAAGGCTGGTCTAGAAGGTGAAGGTGCAGGAACGGAAACCATATCTGTTGAGGACAATAGGGGGCAATGAGGATCATTTTGCAACCCAACGATTTTGCTTTCTGTATGAGTCTTGGAATTAGGGGAAAAGGGGGAAATGCATAAAGGAGTCCCTGAGGCCAATCGTGGACTACAGCGTCCCTGGGAGTTTGACCTGGAGGAGGAAGCAGGGAGAAGTAGCTGCTGTATTTGTTGTTGATGGGGGTGGCAAATAGATTGCAGCAAGGCTGGCCCCATTTGCAGAAGATAAGGTCATCAACTTCCTGATTCAGAGACCACTCATGAGGCATGAGGATAGCCCTGCTGAGCCTGTCCACTATTACGTTGGATTTACCAGGGATGTGCGTTGCTGTCAGAAAACGATGGGAGGAAATCACCCATTGCCATAGCCTGAGGGCTTCTCGACACAAGGGGTAGGACCTGGTCCCGCCCTGCTTGTTGATGTACCACACAACTGACTTGTTGTCTGTTTGGATCACAACAGTCCCGGAAGGAAGAGAGCCTTGAAGAGCTTGCAACGCTAGGAGCACCGCTCTCATCTCTAGGACATTAATATGCAGATGGTACTCATGAGGTTGCCACATGCCTTGGACTGTCCTGCCTAAATAATGCCCCCCCTCACCCAATCAGGGAATCGTCCGTGGTCACTGTGGCTACGGGAGGGGGTTGAATGAAAGGTCTGCCCTGAGTCACCAGTGGGGAGACCATCAACCAAGAGAGGCGTCTTTTGCATGTTTCTGTAATCAGGATCATGTGAGAAATGGGTAGTTCCTGGAAGGATCACTGCGTAAAGAGAAGCCACTGAAGGACTCTCATGTGGTAATGTGCTAATGGTACAAGAAGAATGGAAGCTGCCATGGAGCCTAGAACTTGCAGGACATGTCTGACTTAGACCTTTCTGCTCTGCATTAGAAATTACACTTGTTGGCGAATAGAGAAAACTCTTTCCTAAGGTAACCTTACAAACATCTGTTTTGTGTTTAATTCTGCTCATATATATGTAACAGATTGACAGAGCAACAAGGTAGATTTTTTGAAATTTACTGTAATGCCTAGTTGGGTGCAGGTTGAGACTGTATAATCTTGTGCCTCTAAGAGTTGATGCCTGGTGGTAGCAGTTAGGAGCCAGTAGTCTAGATAGGGAAACACCTGGAATTCTTGACATCTTAGGTGAGCCGTGACTACTGCCATACATTTGGTGAACACCCTGGGGGCTGTGGTGAGACCAAAGGGCAGAGCTCTGAACTGATAATGACTGGCCCCTACCTGGAAGCGAAGAAATCTCCTGGAGCGTCTGTCCATTTTGATATGGTAGTACGCATCCTGAAGATCTATACAGCACACCCAGTTGTCCTGACCCAGAAAGGGGATAATGGACTGCAGTGTTACCATCCAGAACTTTTCTTTTTGTACAGATTTGTTCAATCTGCTGAGATCCAGTATTGGTCTCCAGTCCCCTGTCTTTTTTGGTACTAAAAAGAATCATGAGTAAGTTCCGGCTCCTAGTTGGTCTGCGGGGACTTCCTGAATGGCTCTTTATTCTAGCAGTTTTGAAACTCGAATAACTGCTTGATCCCTTAGATTGGGTGGGACATCTGGGATGGACTTTTTTGACTTTAGTGGGAGTTGATGAAAGGGGATTTTGTAACCTCCGGATATGATAGATAGTACCCATTTGTCTCTTGTTATATTTTGCCAGACTTTTGGGTACAGGGAAAGTCTTCCACCGACTGCCACCAGAGGTGAGCAGTCGGGCAACCCGTCAGGGATGCTGGAAGAGTTTGGCAGAGAAAGTTTCTCTGTCACCCTGATTTTGCGGTCCCCCTCTGCCACGAGGGTGGCATCTGGCATTGTTGTTGTTTCCCCCTCTGCCCCTGATGGAAAAATCACCACGTGTGTCAGGCAAGGGTCCCTGGGACTTCCGAAACCACATCTTTACACCCTTCTGACCTTTGGGATAAGGTCTTTTAGGAGTGGAAAAATGGACTCCCACTGCAGAGAGAGTCTTGCCTTCCTGCTTGCACCTGGTAAGTGTGTCTTTCACCTGAGGCCCAAAAAGCGAGGAGCCATCAAAGGGTTCCACAAATTGACACAGCCACAGCCAAGCATGTCACCTGAGAGCCACTCCTGTACCTGCGGCTCTGCTCGCTCCATCAGCTGCATAGGAAATCAGCCTCATGGAGGAGTTGACTATAGAATTAAGAGTCGCAAGCTGGGAAGCTATTTTGGCTGATGCTCCCACAGCTGTAGGATATCTCCAAGCTCTTTTAGGAGATCCCTTTGAAGTTGTGTAAAATGAGAGATAATTCAGGGACCTCATTGAGAAGGTTGCTGAGGAAAACATTCACTTCCTATATCTGTCCATCATCCTAGACTCTTTGTTTGGTGGATGGACAGACAAAGAAGTTTCTGCTAACTCTTTCTTGGTGGCTGCTGCTACCACCATGGCATCAACTGGCACACCTTTAGAGACAAATTGTTTATCCTGGAGGGCTGTTATGAACTTATTTGGGTGGTCTCAGAGTAGGTTCCACAGAATCCGTAGCTGACCAAGCCTTTCGAGCCACTACAGACATGAGTGGATTGAAAGGTAGAGACACCCAGGAGTTGGAGGGTAGGGAACAGAATGCCTCCAGGTATACAGACTCATCCTCAGTAGGGGCTAGGGAAGACCAGCCACCCCTCTGCCTAAGCATTTCAAGGATGTCCGAAAAGGAAACATCTTCAGAGGGGGACCTGGGGGGACCCTTCCGATTCATCCAGGTCTTATCTCAGGTGACAGACTCAGGGGAGACTAGGTGCTTCCTCTTGCATTTCTTCTTCTGAGGAGGCTCCTCTGAGTGATCAGGGGAGGCCTCAGAAGAAGAGGGGTCACCCAATGGGGTGTCCTGGGGCATAGGTTCCCTATGCTTTTGGGCTGGAGGAGGAGCAGAGGTTAGCACAGGCACCACAAGAGAAGGAGCCGATGGGGCTGATAGTAGAGCTGCTTCAGGGTACAGCACACTCCGCATGACCTCAAAGGTGTCATGATCCCGAGGCAAAGAAAGCTCCGGCTCCGAAGAGACGGGAGTCCTTCTCCGCATCGAGGGTGACGGCTCCGAGGCCAATGTGGGAGCCGAGCTCACCTGAGCCGAAGCTCCGAGAGGGAGAGCGGGGTCGGACAAGGAACCGATGCCACTTCCCCCCTCGGAGCCGACAAGAGAGCTTCGGCACCCAGATCCCTCGATGGACGGAACAATCGAGGTGACTGGAGCCGATGTCAGAACCGAAGAAGAGGTGATTGGCGCGGTTGGTTCTACTATCAGCAAGTCCATGGTCTCCAGCTCCAAACTAAGTGTAGTCGGCGGAGGAATGGAGATGGAGGAGGAATGGAGATGGAAGAGGAATGGAGATGGAGGCGGGTGGAGCCGCAACCTGCTGAGGTGGGTTGGAAAGTAATTTCGCAAGGGCCTGTGATTTAAGCAACCTGCTGACTACTCTCTCCACGTCTTGATCCGATAACCTGGAGGATCGAGAGGAGTGGTATGAAGAGCGATGACTGCATTCACTTCCTAATAAGGGTGACTGTGGCACCAAGTGGATTGGCTCCAATGAAGGAGACCTTGCTCGCTTGTGGCTCCAAGGTGGCAGTTGGAGCCGAGGGAGGAGATGACTTGTTGATGCTAGTCGGCACCGACAAACTTGGTTCTTCAAGCCCAGGAGTCGGTTCCGAGGATGGAGCCGACGGCTTGACAAACTTAGAGGATTTCACTGGCTGAGTGCCTTTAGCTGGGGAATCCTGTGGTTTCAATAATCTTCAAAGGATTAATTTGTTTTTGCGCTCCTGCAGGACCCTTGGACTAAATGCATGACAGATAGAGCAGGAGTCCTGCAGGTGCACAGCCCCTAAACAATAAACACAGCTAGTGTGCCCATCTGTCTGTCAGAGACATTTTCTGACAGCATGAGTCACACTTTTTGAAGCCAGAAACTTTGGCCTCTTTAGGCATGTTTGCAGTGTGAACAGCAGTCCAGTAGTTATACAAGTTTATTAGTTTCCAAAGTTAAGCGCTTTCGGCTGTGACACCAGCCTTACTCAGACAACCATTACAACAAAAACAACTTGTTTTATAGTAAACCTATTTGCTAATAACCATCAATTATCCAATTAAAATTAATTATAATACATATTTAAATACATGTTTAAATTACATATTTAAAACCAGCACTAAAACTGTAAATTTATATAACTGCACATTGCCCTATCTATTATAAACTTTTAGCTTTAAAATACTTCTAATAGAAATAGAATCATTTAAACCTGGGAATTGTGTGGCATTTAAATAAACTTGCCACCAATATTCCCTTGATTCTAAAATTGTTTACCAGGGACCTTTTCTTGGACTTTGTCGAATTTGCTCTAATACTACAAACTTAAATTTATGTGTTGGATGTTGCTCTATGTGTCTGTAAAGTGCATTAGTATGTGAATTTTTGTTGATGTCATAAATATGTTCATATATGCGTTGTTTTAACTCTCATTCTGCTTTGCCTATATAGTAGGCAGAACAATGTGAACATATTGCTGCATATATGACACCTGTTGTATTGCAGTTGTAGTGTCCTGGAATAATAATACGGATACCCATTATGGATACCTCATCCACTTGTAAAATACAGCTGCAGTGTGTCCACATCCTGCATTTCCTAAGTTTACCTTCAGTTTTTACAACAAAATTAGAGCATGCTTTACACCAATCCTTTACATTTCGGTCCCTTTTATAAATAACCATAGGTTGTGTACCCAAAATTTGGGTTAGGTCTGTGTCACCTGTGATAAATGTCCAATTTTTACGCATAAGCCGAATAATATCTGCAGTATCATTAGTATATGTTGTCATAAAACCTGCATAACCATACTTGTTTGTGTTGGATTGTTCCATTGTCTGTGTTATGGTTAAAGGTGACCTTACAGAATATGATTCTAAATCAACAGTGGTACATGTTGATAATAAAGGTTTATAAAACCCTGTATTCCTTTTGTTCTCCACCTCAGTGATAATACTATCTATAAATTGTTTAGGATAGTCCCTGTTTAAAAACATGTCACCAATATGTTGACATTCTTCTATAAAATCATGCATATCAGTAACCATCTGGGCTGCACGCACCATTTGTCCCTTTATAACAGCTTTCTTAACATGATGTGGGTGATTGCTGGTAAAATGTAAAAACTTATTAGAATAAGTGTTTTTCCTGAATATACCAGCTTTTAAATAACCATGTGATGTATCTTTGGTTAACAAAACATCCAAATGTGATATCTTGTCATGTCCCACTTCATGTGTAAACTGTAAAAAAAATCAGTGCAACTTTTCATAAAGTGCATAAATTCAGCAACAACTCTTATGGGTCCATTCCATATGAAGAAGAGATCATCCAAAAAGCGACAATACATTTTCACATATTCCATGTATTGTGACTGAAACAAATACTTATCTTCCCATGCGGCCATAACTACATTGGCATACAATGTGCCCACTGCTACCCCCTTAACTTGCTTAAAATAATGACCGTCATGGTACAAATAATTGTTTGTAAATACCAATCGCAGAAGATGTGATAGAGTGTTAATGTTATCTTGACCTATAAACATTTTCTCTGTAAAAAAATTCAGTAAACCATTCCAAGCCCACATCCTGAGGTATACATGTGAAAAGATCCTTGACATACACAGTAATAAATGTGATGTCATAAATATTGGAAATATTTAACATGTTAACATTGGAAAGGAAATCCCAGGAATCACGACAAATACGCTGTAGTTCAAAAATTCTGTGCTTTAGTTGTATGTCTATATACTTTGCCATGAAATATGTCTTGGAGCCCCCAGCATCCACAATTGGACGCAGAGGTGGATTTTCTAAATCCTTGTGGATTTTGGGAGCTCCAAAAATGGTTGGTATTCTGGGATTTTCTACATGCATTTATGCATGGGCTTCTCTGGTAATTTGCCCTTGCATAAGCATGTCTTCTAAATAATAATCAATTCTAGCACTGGAAATATTAATCTCATTAATTAAAGCTTCTATATATGCATCATCATATGGTATTTGCAATATTAACTGATTATAATGCATTACATTCATTACTACCAGTCCACCGCCTTTGTCAGGCTGCATGATGCGAAGATTGCCTCTTTGTTTTAAATCATTTAACTTTTTTTGTTGTTGCTGAGTAATGTTACATTCATGAGATGTTATTTTATGATGCAATTGGTGTCTAAAATCTAAATCACACATTTCTTCAAACAGCTTTATCCTAGGATGTAATCTGGGATTAAAGATGCTAGGAATATGCAAAGGATTATTTTGTATCGTATCAGCATTATGAAAAATTACTGTTAAATTCATTTTTCTAGTAAACAATTTCAATTCCATTATGAGGCCAGTAATTTTTGCCCGCCTTTTAGGTATAAATGTACATCCTTTACTGAAAATATTGGCATGTTTAAAATCCAAGGCTACAGCACTATAATTGTAAATTTTATAATCTCCCATAGTGTTAGTTACTAGCTGGTAGGTGCTATGCACTGTTTGTTCACCTACCGAGTCTAATTGTAGTTGTTCCATGAATGTGAACCTGTTCTTTGCTTCCTCCAAGTATATGTTGAATTGCACCTCGCTGGATAATTGTCCTTGTTGCGTAACCCCTCCGATCTGCGAAGAGTGGCTTCCTCTAAAGGGGTTGATTGCTGGTTTATTGCCACTGCTTCATTATTGGTTTGTCTGCCATTACTATTTGAAAAAACGGCATCATCTCCTCGCTCTTCAGTGTAACGCTGGCCACGTGCTGGTTTTGGATAGGCTGTTCCATTGGAGTAATCCAACTTGTCTCTCTGTAAGTTACGAGCTTTCCTTTCAGAGACTAGTTTACTGTGATTGTCAATTTGCGTGAAAACTTCACAATATTGATTATGACAAGCTGTATAAGCTTTATTTTGTTTTATTTTGGCATCAAGCATTGCAATTTTAGTATTTAATTCATTCAGCTTGTATTCATTATGTTTGATTAAAAGATCCAATAATTCAAACACCTGCCGATCGAAGAGCTGTAAACGTTACGCTGTTTTCATTAAGTCCATTGGGTACTTCCAGTACCTTAACCCCTTAGGTACTTGTTGCTGCTTAATGCACTCTTTGAAATAAACATTTTCATGTACAATTTTCTGGCAGTTCCATAAAAGATCATGAAAATCATTAATTAGTGTGGTGAAACTTGGCATTTGTTTGTCCATATCCACTGTGTTAGTGTCTATCTGATTAAGCTATTGTTGCAAATGTATTTCACTATTAGCTGCATCTTCATTTTGCATGGCTGATGTGATTGTAAGTGGTTGCTCCAATTGAGGTTGCTCTGGTGGAATACTGTCCATGCTATCACCACTATCAGCTCTAACACGCATGGAGCGGCTTGGTATTGTTCCTCCAATGTTAGCAATGTCTCCCGATAACCGTTGTATGAGTTTTGTTAAGTATAAAACAGAATGTTGGAGCATTTCACATTCAGCTCTAGTGACTGCTGGAATTGCTTCTTGTGAGCTGTCAGATGCTATACTTATGAATGAATATAAACGAACCAAACCAAACAAAATAAATTGGCAGCATGAAGAGCAGTCCAGTAGTTATACAAGTTTACTAGTTTTCAAAGGTAAGCGCTTTTGGCTGTGACACCAGCCTTCCTCAGACAACCATTACAATAAAAACAACTTGTTTTATAGTAAACCTATTTGCTAATAACCATCAGTTATCCAATTAAAATTTATTATAATACATATTTAAATACATGTTTAAATTACATATTTAAAACCAGCACTAAAACTGTAATTTTTTATAATTGCAAATTGCCCTATTATAAACTTTTAGCTTTAAAATACTTGAAATAGAATCATTTAAACCTGCGAACTGTGTGGCATTTATTTATGACATCAACAAAAATTCACATACTAATGCACTTTACAGACACATAGAGCAACATCCAACACATAAATTTAAGTTTGTAGTATTAGAGCAAATTCGACAAACTCCAAGAAAAGGTCCCTGGTAAACAATTTTAGAATCAAGGGAATATTGGTGGCAAGTTTATTTAAATGCCACACAATTCCCAGGTTAAAACGATTCTATTTCTATTAGAAATATTTTAAAGCTAAAAGTTTATAATAGATAGGGCAATGTGCAATTATATAAATTTACAGTTTTAGTGCTGGTTTTAAATAAGTAATGTAAACATGTATTTAAATATTTTTATAATTAATTTTAATTGGATAATTGATGGTTATTAGCAAATAGGTTTACTATAAAACAAGTTGTTTTTATTGTAATGGATATTTAAACATTTTTATAATTAATTTTAATTGGATAATTGATGGTTATTAGCAAACAGGTTTACTATAAAACAAGTTGTTTTTATTGTAATGGTTGTCTGAGGAAGGCTGGTGTCACATCCGAAAGCGCTTACCTTTGGAAACTAATAAACTTATATAACTACTGGACTGCTCTTCACGCTGCCAATTTATTTTGTTTGGTTCGTTTATATTCGCTCTTTAGACATGTTACACTACCATACTAAAAAGCAAAGTTTTTTTTTACAGTTAAGGAACAGAAAGGAGAGCCTCTAATTTAAACAGCTGTCCTAAGGAGGGGGGGTACTCTCTAATTTAAACGAGTTCAGGGGAAACAGAAGGCCTGTGAGATATGGAGCGATGGCCAACAAACCTACAACACACATAAGAAAGGCGATAAGGAATAAAGAACTATATCTAAACAAAAACTTGACAAAATTTAAGAACAACAATTATAATCATAGAAAAAACTATACTAAGCCTGAGCCAGTAACGAAGCAACCTCACAGCAGAAGCGGCAAATGAGATCTGGGTAGCTGACGCTGGGCATTCTGGGATAAGGGTTAGCCTTGAGCCAGTAAATAGCTCTCGAGCTACAGAAGTAGGCTGAGTTGGAGCCGAGGATCGGCTCCAAACCCAAACAGCAAGAACGAAGGTGAGATGGGACAACTTAACATCAATACATTCAACAATGAAAGACTTTCAGTTTAAAAATATCTGTAAACCAATAGAAAATACTTCTTCATCCCACAATTAAATGACATCACAAACAACTATTAAAGATATACATGTCTGTTAAAATATTTGTTCACCTGAACCCGGCGGTTCTTTAAGAAACACTTGATGTTAACTACATCGTTCCACCCTGGAGCTTTGTCAGAGTTTAACGTGGTCGGCCACATTGCTTCTTTTTGTTCCAACTCTGTCTTAAAATCCACACCCCTCATATGAAGTGCTCCCGCAGATAAATTGGGGAAAAAGGCAGACCTATACCTAGCAAGCAGGGCATCACTGCATAGGAAAGGGATACTCAGTGCTGCACATGGGTCTAAGGAAACCCCATGGTGGGCAGCCCAGACTGCCCCAACTGAGTCTGCTAGTAGCAGGGGAAGCCACTAGTTCTGGTACACAGCCAGGATCAAGGGTTAAATGTTTTAAATGCAACCAGTGGGGCCATGTAGCATATAGATGTCCACGGAAGCAAGGTGGGGAACAAAAGGTGGGACAGCCATTAAGTGGGAATGACAGAATAATGACAGTAAGTTGTCTGGAGACAAGTATACCATACTACCACAACAGCTTATATCCCATCTTAGTAGAAGGAAAATAGGCCACTGCTAAGAGAGAGACGGCCTCTGACCTAACTATCGTGAAGCCTGCAATGGTTAATGAGGAGCACTACTTGCCTGGGCAATCTACTCGAGTCAGAGATTTAGGGGGGACCCCATTCCAGATACCTTTGGCTAGGGTTCACCTTGACTGGGAGGGTGAAAAAGGAAACCAGCAAGTAGGTGTGTTTGAGGATATCCCTGCAGATGTCCTGATAGGGAATGATTATGACAATGCAGTACATTGTGTGCATGCAGTTACACGCAGTTAGGCTTAGAGATAAGCATGTGGGTCTGGTAGCCTGGGGGGACCCAGACAATCCACAGAGTTGAAGCCAGGACTGGTGTGGTGGTTACTTCAGAGAGGGAGCTACCCTGCAGCAGGGAGACTGAAGGTTAGCCACAACTGCTGGTTGCTACTGATGTTCCCTTGGACAAAGTGATTGCAAGGGCTGAGGTGAGTAGTAGTACCCAGACTGACAGTGAGGCACTGCTGTCAGAGGATACCAGACTTCCTGTGGAAGGGGAGCTGGGAAGGGGTACAAAGAGAGAGTTGAGACAGGCTCAGCTCTCAGACCCTACATTACAAGGCTTGAGGGAGGTAGCCAGTGAGCACCTGGTTGTCAAGGAAAAGGGGAATCTGTATACTGGAAGGTTACTGTTCAGAGAGTGGACCCCTGAGGGAGGATTAGAGGGTGAGAGAATACAGCAGTTGGTAGTGCCCAGAGCCTACCGTCTTGCACTTCTAGCCATAGCCCATGACATTCCCTTTGCAGGTCATACAGGCATAAAGTTTACAAACAGACATATTAAATAGAGCTGTTATTGGCCTGGGATTTCCAGGGATGTAACATAGTACTGCAGGACCTGATAGCAGTGCCAATAAGTAGGCAAGGCAGGAGACAAGGTCAAAGCTCCTTTGATGCCTTTGCCTGTGACTGATGAGCCATTTCAGAGGGTAGCTATGGATATTGTGGGGTCTCCGAGTATCCCAACCTCCACAGGGAAAAAGGATATCCTAATGGTAGTAGATTATTCTACCAGATACCCTGAGTCAGTGACTCTGTCCTCCACTGAGGAAGAAAAGGTGGCAAATGCTTTGTTACAGATTTTCAGCAGGGTAGGTTTCCCAAAAGAAATACTGACTGACGTTTCATGTCAGACCTGCTGGCTTGTCTGCAGAAGCACTGTGGGATGAAGCACCTAAAGTCCACCCCTTCCATCCCCCAGGGTAATGGTCTGGTTGAGAGGTTAAACTCTACACTGAAGACCATGCTACAGACATTTTAAGACCGGTTTAAGAGGTAGTGGGATAAATATTTCCCCCACCTGTTGCTTGCTTAGAGAAAGCTGCCCCAGGACCCCTTTCAGTTGCTGTATGGGCATAGGATGAGGGGACCTCTAGATTTGATTCACGGTGAGTGGGTGGGTGACTGTAAATCCCACAAGGAGTCTGTTGTGGCATGTCCTAAACCTCAGGAAAAAGCTCAGGGAACTCATGGGCTGGGCCCAGCAGAACCTGGCAGAAACCCAACAGCAGAAAAAGGTCTGGTATGACAGGAATGCTTGAGAGTATGCTGTGGGGCAGCAGGTCATGGTTCTCATTCCTGTCAGACACAACAAGCTCCAGGCAGCTTGGGAGGGACCCTTCAAAGTGGTAAGGAAGGTCAGTGATGTTAACTACATGGTAGAACTGCTAGGCAGAAGGCAAGGGCTTAGATTGTGCCATGTTAACATGATGAAACCTTACCATGACAGGGAGGCCCTGGTGCTAGGTGCTGGCAGTAGGAGGAAGGAGGAGTCTAAGGGGGGGTCCTATGGCTAAAGGGAGCCAGCTAGCCACATCCTAAATTACTATGGTGGAGCCTAGGGTTGCAGGCATATGATAGGACAGTGCAGCACTGTACTGGGGTCAGCAATGCCAAAGCAACTGGAATCTTAAGACACAGAATGGGGTAAGGTATTCCCAGGTAGGCTCAACCCTCTCAAGCAACATTTCTCAAGGGTCACTTGAAAAACTAGCTTGAGTCTTCGAGGGATGGGGGGATGTCACGAAAGGAGATATTGCCAGCTCAGCTATCTGGAATTTTGTAAATAAGTATATGTCATTTGCGAATATCAACTTGATTCATATGCTTGTGTTACAAATGTATTAGAACTGTATGATCTGATGTTGTCAATCTTCACTCAGTCCTTGACAGTGGGCTCGGTTCCGAGCCTCAGAAATGACTCGGCTGTTTATTCCAGCTTGCGCCTTCCAAACTCTCAAGCCAGGCTTTACCCATAATGCTCCTCTAAAAATTACCTTAGATCTCATTTGCCGCTTCGTTGGTCAGAAGCGTTTGCCCTTCTCTTTAGACTTGGCTGAGTAAGTTTATTTCTATCAAAGTTCTTATCTACATATTTTTAATTTTCTTCTTTAAACTTCTCTTTATCTACCTGCGCCTCCTGTAGCTTCAGGTGACTGTGTTTCCTTTCTCTTCATCTTTCTACCATGTAGGTAGTCTCTTTAAGTACCATTGTTGATACATTTCCCTCCTTATTACCTTTTTAGGTATTCTTATATATTCCATTGTTGGTAATTTCCTCTTTCTATCCCTTCTCAATTGTTTAAAAAAAAAAAAACCTTCATCACTATATCTCCGTGTGTGTGTGTATGTGTGTGTGTGTGTGTGTGTGTGTGTTTTGAATATCAGCCCATTTTCTTTTGTTATGGCTGAAAAGAAACTCTCTCCTGTCAACACTTCAAAAGGCACCACTGGTTTCAAAAGGTGTCAGAAGTGCCAGGGTAAGATGCCCAATTCTGACGGGCATTCCTTGTGTGTACTGCCTGGGGAAACATCATCTTCAGGAAGATTCTTGAATCTGTCATAGGTTCTCTATCTGTACCCTTAATGAGAGGAAGAATACACTTATCTTGAAGGAACTCCTCAAATCTGATTTCGAAGAGGTCATTTCTGGGTCTAGGACTGAAGCAAGCACATTTTCATCCTCCATATGTCCTCCTCCTCCTCCAAGAAAAGACCTTCTTTACTTCCTAGTTCATTGGAACTGTCCAAGAAGGTCCTTAAATTGACCTCAGTACTGAAGAGCTCTTCGGCACTGCAAAGCTTGGAGCCAACAGCGGCTACTTCGTTACCAAAACAGTCACAGCTGCCTCTGCTCCCTAGGACAAAATATTCACCAACCTATGATCCTTATAAAGACAAGCCACCAAGTCCCTTTGTTGAAGCGAGACCCCCTAAGTCTCCTTTGACTGCCTCGATCCGATCTACTAAGAGTCTCTCAGAAGCCAACATTTTGAGGCTGGTGGATCAGTTTCTGACAGCAAGGGGATTGTCCTCGATTCCTAACCACATGGGTGTCGGAACCAGACAATCTATGACACCCCCAATACGTCCTCCTTCAACACCTATTGTGTATCTGGAACCTCGGTTCTGACACTCTCAGCACTGACTGTCTCAGTAGCTTCCTCTTCTCCGGTTCCGAGACCTGCCTTGAGCTCCTCTGAGTTTTCGGCACCGGAGGGCTCCTGGGGTCAGGGCTCTCTGGTTGGTCCAAGGTGCATGCATCGGTTTCCTTAGTTTTGGAGCCGACCATGTCCCTTGGTGCTTCAGCCTTTGTAGCGTTAACCCAGGCTTCTGTTTCGGAGGCCACCTCTTCGATGCAGTGTGTGACCCCGGTTCCGAAGGAGTGTTTTTCAGTTCTGGGCTCCCATCCCTCTAATGGGGAGCTGGCCTTCCGAATCATAGAGAAGGCCTTGTCCACAGGAGACACACGGGCCATGCCATCCCTGTTGGGACATCTGTCTACATCCCCTTGACCTGAGCTACCATCCATCTCATCCCCAGGACAGAGGGCACCGAGGTTCCAGCTTACACCCACTTTGGTGGTTTCGTCTTTGGACACTTCTCCAACCATCCCCCCAAGGAAGTTCCTGTGAAGAAATGCAAGAGGAAGCACTTAGGCTCCCTGGAGGAATCTTTCACCAAAGATACTGATTTTGATGAAGGTTCCTCTCAGGTCACCCCCTGATGATGTTTCCTTCAGGGACATCCTAGAAATCCTAAAACAGAGGGGTGGCTGGTCCTCCATCCAGCCTTCCTCAGAGGAGTCAGTATACCTGAAGGCTTTTCGTGCCCAGCCCTCTACTTCTTGGATCTCTCCGCCTGTTGATGATCTCATTAAATTGATCGCTCAGTGGGCGTGGAAGATGCCTGGCGTTATTGAGCCTATCCCCAAGAGGCCTGATCATATATTATCAGCCCCTAAGGATGAGACTCACTGGTCCAAAGGAATACCTGTTGACGCCATGGTGATAGCAGTGGCCATGAAAAGGGAACTTGCAGAGGAAAGTCTGACTACCCATCCTCCTAATAAGGAGTCCAGGACTTTGGATAGATTTGGGAAGCGCGTTTACGCTTCAATGACCTTTGCTCTCAGGTCCTTGAATTATATGGTGTACTTTACAAGACTACAGAGGGATCTGATTGAGGAACTCTCGGATACCCTCGAAGGAGCATTGGCTGAAGGGGTATGAGACAAAGTCACCTCTCAGCTAGCAACCCTTGATGTAATTTCTAATTCATCCATGAAGCTGATTGCTCACACAGCTAAAGGGACTTCCATGCGTGTTCAGGCATAGCCATTAAATACGGTACTTGCAGGGTGTGTCCTGGTCTCAGTCACTGGAACAAGTTCACAAGATAATTGCTCGTTCTGAGAACTACACTGTTGCTGTGTAGGGACTGCTAGGCAAAGTCCTTCCCTCAAACAGTACTAGTTCAACATTATATGCGCTGGGGATTAGAATGCTAATACAGAGTAATTTCTCTAGTTCAAATAAATGCTTAAAGAGTTTGGTATATATTTCAGAATCAGCACACTGTAGAAAGCCCAATAAGGTCTAATTTATTAAGGGAAAGCACATTCTGTCAGTCAAGGCTGAGAAAAGTGAAAGGAATGGTACTGATTCCAGACAAACAGTCACAGTCACACACCTGCATTGAGATGGACATAATTTCAATTTAATTACTACCTGAAGGTAGTGCTTTTAACAGCTACCAGAATAACAGTCAGCAATATATGTTCTTGTATGTACACTTAGCGATGTACACTAAAAGGCAGAATAACAGTAAGCAGTATATGTTCTTGTATGTACACTTAGCGATGTACACTAAAAGGCAGGGACCAAAGCCTTCAAAAGTGGCTTTCCGAAATGTGAAACTGCATGTGGGCCAGATGACATCAGACTGAAGGCCTGATTGATTTCTAGGAACCAACTGACACTGTTCACCCTAGAGGTGCGAACATACTGCTGTGAACAGATACAGTAAAAGCCAATGCTCATGCCACTTGTTGTACCTGTAAGTGATCCGCTGGTTTCAAAGACAGAGTATAGGCTTGCCTCCAAACTATTGTTTCCACCTATCAGTAAAGTACAGTTGTGTAAGAGCTTACCGTAAAAGGTAGTTGTCCTTCTCTTCATGGTTGCAGTATTCCTTAAAAGACATTCACCAGTATACCAAAGCCTTTAGGTTACTAAGGGAATGCTATTTGTCACATGTATGCTCCCCATGTACAGCACAGGGCATAAAGGGGACATCTGGATGCACCGTCCTCAGAACTGACAGCTCCAGTAGGAATGTCAGTCCAAGGATAGGAGAGGTAACCTGTGCATGCAGAAGAGAAAAGGACCAGGGGGAGGAGGGAGGGAGTGAATACTGCAGCAGTGAAGAGATGGACATCTACTGTTATGGGAACTGCACTATATGTCTTTCCATTTCACTGTTGCAGCATTCCTTACAAGCGCAAGAGGGCAAAAGCTCAGGAGGAAGATCCAGCAAAGCCCTCTAGGAACCCATAAAGAATGGCCCTAGCAAAACCAACTCTGGATATCACATCCAACTTATAGCACTTGGTAAATGTATGCAAATAAGTCCGGACAGCTGCGTCAAGAAAAGAGTTAGCATCAGAAGAAGCCACAGTCCTAGTAGAATGATCCTTAACAGAAGAAATGTTCTTGCCAAGAAAAAAATAACAAGAAATGGTTTTAGATATCTAAGAAGAAATAGTTTGCTTGGAAACAGCCCATCCTAAAGACCTAAGATGAAAAGACACAAAAGGTTGACCAGATTTACGAAAAATCTTAGCCTTATCCAAATAAAATCTTTGCTGTCGAAGCATCCAAACTGTGCAGAACCTTCTCGCTAGAAGAGTTTGGAGAAAGGGAAAAAAATGGGCAAATGAACAGCCTGATTAAGAAACAACTCATTCACCACTTAGGGCATAAAGAGGGTACAAAGAGAGAGTCTGTCCTTATGGAAAACCAAAAAAGAGGACAAGCCATAAGGGCTTGAATCTCAGACACCTGTATGGCAGAGGTTAAGACCAGCAAAATAACAGTCTTCCACGAACAATGCTATAAGGAAGCTGTAGCTGCAGGCTCAAAAGGAGCCTGGGTCAGTTTTACAAAATTAAAATCCCAGGAAGGAGGAGCAAGCTTCCTGGGAGGTCTAATATGAAACTGTTTAGCCTCAAATCTACAAGCTAAAGGGGGGAATAAAGGGACAAAAGAAGAAATAACTGATAAGTGGGCTTTTAACAGAACATGCCAACCCAGCATGGAGCAGGTCACACAAACAGATAAAACCAAAGGAACGTCCACAGAAAGTGGATGCAGGTTACGAGAAAGACACCAAACCAAAAACCTCTTCCATTTGGATAAGGTTAGGATTTCCTGGTAGTGAGCTTAATGACCTCCTGCAGAATTCTAAGCACATCCTCTGAAAAAAGATGTTTGTATGGAATCAAAATCCTATCACCCTCAGTGTCAATTGAAGAGTGGACAGGTGGGGCTAGATGAGAGATCCCTTGTCTTCTGAGAGTAGGTCCACCCTGTGAGGTAACTTGTGATGACTGCCCTTGGTTAGATACAGAAGAAGAGGGAACCAATGGTATCTAGGTCAAAAGGGAGTCACCAGCAAGATTTTGGGAGTATCTTATTGTACTTTGAACAGGACTTTTGGAATGAGAGGAGGGAAGGCATAAAGAAACATTCCCTTCCAGGGAAAAGAGAGGGCATCCACCTTCCAGACCAGAAGACATAGAGCTCTGACACAAAAAGCAGGAAGTTGTCTGTTCAGAGGGGAGGCAAAAATATCCATTTCAGGAGTACCCCACTGGTGGCCAGTGTTCAGAAACACATCCCTGTGAAGCATCCACTCATGGGATTGTGTTTTGGACCTGCTCAGAAAGTCTGCCACAAAATTCTGAAGTGAGGGAATGTAAACTGCCTGAAGTGTCACTCGATAATAGATAGCTACTTCTCACACTAGAAGCAGCACCTTGCACAGGAGAAAAGAACTCGCCCCCCCAGCCCCACTTGTTGACATACCACATCACCGTGGTATTGTCTGTAAAAGCTTTGACTGAACCTGCAGAGAACAGAGTGAAATACCTGAAAAGCCAATAGAAGAGCTCTCATCTCTTTGATATTGATGCAGTCTTTCTTTTGATGAGGTGACCAAACGCCCAGCACCTTTAGAAAGCCAAAGGATGCTTCCCATCCCATGTCTGAAGCATCTGTGAACAGCTGCTGAGAGGGAAGAGGGGGCTGAAAAGAGTGCCCTGGATTGAGTATTAACTGCCGAATCCACCAATGAAATTCCAGCTTGAGGCATGGAAGAGGAGGAACTAGAAATTCGAGGGGATGAGAATGTTAAAGCCAAACTAACTTTAGAAACCATTTAAGTTTTCTCATGTGAAGTTTTGCTATAGGGAGCACAGGAATGGTGGCCATAAAACCCAGAGATCTCACATACTCCCTGGTTGTGACCGAGTCCAGAGGAAAAAGGAACTGAAAGAAAGTAGAGAGAATCAAACCTTGGGAGGAGGCAGGGGTACCAGTAAAATAACAATCTGCATCCTGCACCGAGGCAGGGGTACCAGTATAGGAACAATCTGCATCCTGCACCGAGGCAGGGGTACCAGTATAAGAACAATCTGCATCCTGCACCCCAGAAAGACATGATTCTGTGAAGGAGTCAGAAAAGACGTTTGGAAATTTATGGTGAGCCCCCGTATGGCAAAGTGACAATGCTGCAGAAGAATCTCTGGAGAGGAGGCTTGAAACGCTATATCATCTAGGGTACAGAAAGAGCTGTATCCCTCTTATCCTGCAAAAAACAATCACAGGAGAGAGGCACTGGGTGAATATCCTGGGGCAGTAGAAAGACCATAGGGCAATGCAGAGAACTGAAAATGCCAGGAAGCAACAGAGAAATGTAAAAACTTCCTGAAAAGGGGATGCATAGGGATATGAAGATAATCCTTCAGGTCCAGAGAAACCAGAAAAGCCTGAGGAAACAGCAGAGGAAACAAGGTGTGAACGGACAACATCCAAAAGGTGATAACCTTCTGAAAGGTGTTCAGGTGAGACAGCTCCAGAATGGGTCTCCAAGTGCCTTCTTTCCCAGGGACCGAAAACATTCTGGAATAAATTCATTTCCCCCCTTTGAGAAACAGGAACCTCCTGAATAGTTCCATTAAGTCAAAAGATCCTAAAGCACCCCTGGAAAAAAGCTAATTGTTCCCCAGGGGGATAAGGAATGCCCATAAAAGGGGTAAGAGATTTTCGGACTATATAATGCCCTGGCGAATAATGAACATACCAAGGAATCCTGAGTAATCCGTAACCAAACTGGAAGGGACAGGGAAAGACAGAGAAAAAAAGGAATATGGCTGAGAAGAACAGGGTAGTCAGCATGGAGATTTCTGCACAGTAGTAGCCTGGGAAAGTATAGCAGGAGAAGCCCTTTTACTGTCCTTTTTTTCCTGTGGGAGGAGGGTGAGACTGCCTACGTACAAAGGTTGGCTTATTAGAGTAATTCTTTGAAATTTAGGCACAGGGGAAACAAAGATATGCTTCACTTCCAGCAAGGCCTTAACCTCTTCCTGCAGGGACTTAAATCATCACCAGGAGCTCCAAACAAATATTTGTTATCCAGAAGACCATCCATCAACTTAGCCTTAATATCATCAGGCAAAGGTCAAAGCCAAAGCCAAGAATATCTCCTCATCACTGACCCAAAGGTAGCAGCCCTGGAAGAAGCATCTGCTGCATCATAGCTGTACTTAATAAAATGGCCAGCCACCTGGGAGGAAGTCCCTAACAAGCAGAGGGCAGAAGTCTGCTCTTCAGAATCAGAAAGATCACAAATAACATAACAGGCCTGAGAAAGAAGAGCCACAATATATCTTAACATATGGGTCTAATAATGGATGGCCCTAAGAGCACAGACAGTGGAGTACTATACCTTCTTGTCCAACCTTTCCATAGCTTTGTTAACATATGGGTCTAATAATCGATGGCCCTAAGAGCACAGACAGTGGAGTACTATACCTTCTTGTCCGACCTTTCCATAGCTTTGTTAACATATGGGTCTAATAATCGATGGCCCTAAGAGCACAGACAGTGGAGTACTATACCTTCTTGTCCGACCTTTCCATAGCTTTGTTAACATATGGGTCTAATAATCGATGGCCCTAAGAGCACAGACAGTGGAGTACTATACCTTCTTGTCCGACCTTTCCATAGCTTTGTTAACATATGGGTCTAATAATCGATGGCCCTAAGAGCACAGACAGTGGAGTACTATACCTTCTTGTCCGACCTTTCCATAGCTTTGTTAACATATGGGTCTAATAATCGATGGCCCTAAGAGCACAGACAGTGGAGTACTATACCTTCTTGTCCGACCTTTCCATAGCTTTGTTAACATATGGGTCTAATAATCGATGGCCCTAAGAGCACAGACAGTGGAGTACTATACCTTCTTGTCCGACCTTTCCATAGCTTTGTTAACATATGGGTCTAATAATCGATGGCCCTAAGAGCACAGACAGTGGAGTACTATACCTTCTTGTCCGACCTTTCCATAGCTTTGTTAACATATGGGTCTAATAATCGATGGCCCTAAGAGCACAGACAGTGGAGTACTATACCTTCTTGTCCGACCTTTCCATAGCTTTGTTAACATATGGGTCTAATAATCGATGGCCCTAAGAGCACAGACAGTGGAGTACTATACCTTCTTGTCCGACCTTTCCATAGCTTTGTTAACATATGGGTCTAATAATCGATGGCCCTAAGAGCACAGACAGTGGAGTACTATACCTTCTTGTCCGACCTTTCCATAGCTTTGTTAACATATGGGTCTAATAATCGATGGCCCTAAGAGCACAGACAGTGGAGTACTATACCTTCTTGTCCGACCTTTCCATAGCTTTGTTAACATATGGGTCTAATAATCGATGGCCCTAAGAGCACAGACAGTGGAGTACTATACCTTCTTGTCCGACCTTTCCATAGCTTTGTTAACATATGGGTCTAATAATCGATGGCCCTAAGAGCACAGACAGTGGAGTACTATACCTTCTTGTCCGACCTTTCCATAGCTTTGTTAACATATGGGTCTAATAATCGATGGCCCTAAGAGCACAGACAGTGGAGTACTATACCTTCTTGTCCGACCTTTCCATAGCTTTGTTAACATATGGGTCTAATAATCGATGGCCCTAAGAGCACAGACAGTGGAGTACTATACCTTCTTGTCCGACCTTTCCATAGCTTTGTTAACATATGGGTCTAATAATCGATGGCCCTAAGAGCACAGACAGTGGAGTACTATACCTTCTTGTCCGACCTTTCCATAGCTTTGTTAACATATGGGTCTAATAATCGATGGCCCTAAGAGCACAGACAGTGGAGTACTATACCTTCTTGTCCGACCTTTCCATAGCTTTGTTAACATATGGGTCTAATAATCGATGGCCCTAAGAGCACAGACAGTGGAGTACTATACCTTCTTGTCCGACCTTTCCATAGCTTTGTTAACATATGGGTCTAATAATCGATGGCCCTAAGAGCACAGACAGTGGAGTACTATACCTTCTTGTCCGACCTTTCCATAGCTTTGTTAACATATGGGTCTAATAATCGATGGCCCTAAGAGCACAGACAGTGGAGTACTATACCTTCTTGTCCGACCTTTCCATAGCTTTGTTAACATATGGGTCTAATAATCGATGGCCCTAAGAGCACAGACAGTGGAGTACTATACCTTCTTGTCCGACCTTTCCATAGCTTTGTTAACATATGGGTCTAATAATCGATGGCCCTAAGAGCACAGACAGTGGAGTACTATACCTTCTTGTCCGACCTTTCCATAGCTTTGTTAACATATGGGTCTAATAATCGATGGCCCTAAGAGCACAGACAGTGGAGTACTATACCTTCTTGTCCGACCTTTCCATAGCTTTGTTAACATATGGGTCTAATAATCGATGGCCCTAAGAGCACAGACAGTGGAGTACTATACCTTCTTGTCCGACCTTTCCATAGCTTTGTTAACATATGGGTCTAATAATCGATGGCCCTAAGAGCACAGACAGTGGAGTACTATACCTTCTTGTCCGACCTTTCCATAGCTTTGTTAACATATGGGTCTAATAATCGATGGCCCTAAGAGCACAGACAGTGGAGTACTATACCTTCTTGTCCGACCTTTCCATAGCTTTGTTAACATATGGGTCTAATAATCGATGGCCCTAAGAGCACAGACAGTGGAGTACTATACCTTCTTGTCCGACCTTTCCATAGCTTTGTTAACATATGGGTCTAATAATCGATGGCCCTAAGAGCACAGACAGTGGAGTACTATACCTTCTTGTCCGACCTTTCCATAGCTTTGTTAACATATGGGTCTAATAATCGATGGCCCTAAGAGCACAGACAGTGGAGTACTATACCTTCTTGTCCGACCTTTCCATAGCTTTGTTAACATATGGGTCTAATAATCGATGGCCCTAAGAGCACAGACAGTGGAGTACTATACCTTCTTGTCCGACCTTTCCATAGCTTTGTTAACATATGGGTCTAATAATCGATGGCCCTAAGAGCACAGACAGTGGAGTACTATACCTTCTTGTCCGACCTTTCCATAGCTTTGTTAACATATGGGTCTAATAATCGATGGCCCTAAGAGCACAGACAGTGGAGTACTATACCTTCTTGTCCGACCTTTCCATAGCTTTGTTAACATATGGGTCTAATAATCGATGGCCCTAAGAGCACAGACAGTGGAGTACTATACCTTCTTGTCCGACCTTTCCATAGCTTTGTTAACATATGGGTCTAATAATCGATGGCCCTAAGAGCACAGACAGTGGAGTACTATACCTTCTTGTCCGACCTTTCCATAGCTTTGTTAACATATGGGTCTAATAATCGATGGCCCTAAGAGCACAGACAGTGGAGTACTATACCTTCTTGTCCGACCTTTCCATAGCTTTGTTAACATATGGGTCTAATAATCGATGGCCCTAAGAGCACAGACAGTGGAGTACTATACCTTCTTGTCCGACCTTTCCATAGCTTTGTTAACATATGGGTCTAATAATCGATGGCCCTAAGAGCACAGACAGTGGAGTACTATACCTTCTTGTCCGACCTTTCCATAGCTTTGTTAACATATGGGTCTAATAATCGATGGCCCTAAGAGCACAGACAGTGGAGTACTATACCTTCTTGTCCGACCTTTCCATAGCTTTGTTAACATATGGGTCTAATAATCGATGGCCCTAAGAGCACAGACAGTGGAGTACTATACCTTCTTGTCCGACCTTTCCATAGCTTTGTTAACATATGGGTCTAATAATCGATGGCCCTAAGAGCACAGACAGTGGAGTACTATACCTTCTTGTCCGACCTTTCCATAGCTTTGTTAACATATGGGTCTAATAATCGATGGCCCTAAGAGCACAGACAGTGGAGTACTATACCTTCTTGTCCGACCTTTCCATAGCTTTGTTAACATATGGGTCTAATAATCGATGGCCCTAAGAGCACAGACAGTGGAGTACTATACCTTCTTGTCCGACCTTTCCATAGCTTTGTTAACATATGGGTCTAATAATCGATGGCCCTAAGAGCACAGACAGTGGAGTACTATACCTTCTTGTCCGACCTTTCCATAGCTTTGTTAACATATGGGTCTAATAATCGATGGCCCTAAGAGCACAGACAGTGGAGTACTATACCTTCTGTGCCTTCAAGCTGTACTATTCTTAAT